>NC_060208.1:54282500-54582500 GCF_021130785.1 Homalodisca vitripennis
TTTTTATTTTTATACTTGTAATACGTTGTAACTCTCTGTCCTATGTCCTACTGCCCCTCCTCGCACCATTTAAATTTTGTATAGCCCACTGCAAAATAGTGCTGTAATTGTAAGAGTTCTATATTAAAAATACAATTCATGTCAAAAAGTTTAAAGTTCATCATTGTGAGTAAAATTTTAATGAATTTTCTAGTGGTGGGCTCGGGTCCCTGTTTTGGTTGGAATACTCCCCCAAAACCCTCCTCCCGGTATGTCAGGCAACTCCAAATCATGACCCTGTGCATGCCTATAATATCATACACTCTAGTGTTCAGACTTCTAGTTTGGGTTTCGCATTTCCACGTGCTAACAAGTAATCATCTCTGAGCCTATTCTAAAGTAATATGTGACTGATTCTCGGTTAGAGCTTAAGATAGTCCAAAAATGTTCATGAAAACTTTCCGTATATAAATATTAATGGCTATAATACAAAGCCATTTCGCACCCCGCCATCCATATGCCATTTTATTACACTGTAACCATAATTTTCTTTGACGAGAGAAAACGGTATTTTATGTATGTTATTATATGTATTGATAAAGAAAAACTTCTAGTATATAGTAAATAATAGTCATTAGTTATTAAGTAGTAAACATTATTGTCAACTAAATACAAGTTTATTTTAGGATTCAAACTCACTAATCTTCAAATTTTCTTAAATTAAAAACTTAGGTCTATTATTAATCACTGATACAGTATTCTCCTACGACTACGCCCTACTTACTTCTACGAACCATCTAAGATTTCTTATTTGACAGACTATTTGTTGATAGCTGAACAAACTATTTTGATTTTATGTAGAATCGAAACGAATTTTGTTTGATGTTAGTTGCTTCCAGTACCTTCCTCTAACCATTAATGTAAGATCTAATAATGAATCGGTTTTGATGGTTTCTTGATTTTTTAATTAGTCAATGGAAAATACAATTGGGAACAAACGAAGTAGTCAACAGAGTTTGCCATAGTAAAACAATTGTCCATATGATCAAAGAAGTAGTGAACACTGATTTAAAACGTTTTGTGTGGTTGAATTATCAATAAGTTGTTTTGTGATGTAAAATCGAAGCTAGTTGGGTTAAAACCTTTACTTCAGCTTAAAGACTGCTGTGTCTAGTGTATAGTATACATTTATTTATTTATCTATATAGACAACGAAATAAGGCTAGCCGTATGCTCCAAATAATACACAATTTGTGTTTTTTTGTTATTACGACTGAGCAGTGAAGTGAACATTGAGGTAATCTGTAGGGTGTTGCAAGTAGTCTGTCCACGTGTTCCTAATTTTTCAAATTAAAATACTTTTGTTTAGATTGAAGGTAAGATTACACAAATATTACTTTTATATATTTTATTTTTTGTTATTTCATATGTACAATTTCACCAAAAGCAGTGACTTAATCGTTAACCACGGTAAAATATGTTAGGCCAATTAGGCTGGTGAAAACCCAACTTCATTACCGGTTTATAAGATAACTAACAAGTTATTTACATAATGTTAATATTAAATAATATAATTTTTAATTTTCATCTTTTCATTACCTTAAAACTGTAAATTTAGAGAAATTGAATGTTGTCTTACTCTTAACATGAATTACACATAACCAGTTTCAGAAATTGCACAATTGTTTAATTTAGTTTTTAATGGCCTAATTGATTTGTAAACTGTTAAACCCTCTGAGGACCTTGAATCAATAGACTATAACTTGTTTAAGTTTACTTCTTTAGGGTAGGGTATGAAAAGCGGACCCAGTTTTTTATATAAAAATTGGCAAACGATATTACATAATTTAACCATCGATATAATCAATCAATACTGATTAATTATTTAGAACAATTATCCTAAATAATCTATATCAACAGCTGTAAACGCTTCCAAATAATACAGGTACTTAAGGTAATATTTCAATTTTACATAAGTAACATTTGATTATTGAAAATGGCAGTCAATTTTAGAAAACTACACGACATTGCTTTGAAAGATGATAAGACATGTTTTTCGTGGCTTCAACATGTTGGACTCGTACCGAAAATCCCATTATGTGGAATTAGTGGGGAAAAAAACAACTGTAACTGTGAGAGGAGCAAATATGGTCGTCTGTAGGTTTCCTAATTTTGGTTATAATAATTTGCTTTGTCACTGTAAATATTAAATTCATATTTTAATTTGAATCATATGATTGTTATTGAGGACTATAGATACTTTTATATTGGTTCATAGTCTAGGATTTGAGATATGAATATTAGGTATTGATGATTACATTCTTCGATATAAAAAAACCGGGTCCACTTATCGTACCCTACCCCTTCTTTAAATCCTAATGTGCATAGGATTAGGTTAGATAGATGCTAGTCTTTTATGGATGGGAATCACATCAGCATAGGCCCTGATTAAATAAGGAAACGACACTTTCACTTCTAATTCACTAAAATTGGTACCAAGACTAACCTATAAAGAATTGATACATTTTTATTAAAGCTGTGAACTAAACTTTATGGGTTACAGTAAACTTTTATAAATGTTGGACTCTAGAAATTAAAATCAATGGTGCTACATGCTATGTTTCGATATGTAAATCTGTGGTAAATGACATATAACCATACAATTCATTGTACAGTGAGCTGTTGTTATTTTTGGTACCTATTGTTTTCCACAGGTTAGTATTTTTTAGCATCAAATGCTTAACTGTTATTCCTATTTTGTTTGACGTATAGGATATTAGTATGTAATAATGTATAAACTAAATCTTATAAATGTAAGAATTTATAGATGTTGATTACTTTAACCATGTACGATCTGCCTCGTTCCTGTTAAATAGATCTAAACTCATTTTGGTATTTATTTACAATACCGTGACCATGGAAAATGGACTTTTTTCATGGGTTGGGCATTTATAGCCTAGTATTATTATCACAGGTGCATATAAACTGGGGGGAAAGAATATTATTGTATTATATTGACGCCTTTCGGACATTATTGCGTTAAGGAGCAGGGGCATCACGTGATCTGGGATTCGACTTTTGCAAGCTCGAGTTAACTTTTTTTCTAAAAGAGCAAGCAGTGCGCAGCACTGCGCAGCGGGCAGGCATCGTTAACAGGATTAACGTACTAGTCTTTATCATTTCAGTAACTTATCACTTACCGTAATGTTCAGGTGGGTACAGATTTGCAGCCACAACCCAGAAATGGTGGATCCGCTCATTGAGGTTTGGGTATTTCGCCTTAAAAAGGTATTCACCCAAATACCCCACAAAATGAGTTTTTATCCTGCCGTAACGCGGAATTTTATCTTTTACACTTCTCCACGTCCGCTCGATGGTATTTGTGTGGGCGTGAGTGCGTGGGTCCACACACTCCTTTGAGTGGTTGACTGTATCATGCTATCAAATAAGGAGGTTAAGAATAGACACGGAGGAACAAAATAGTTCAAAATGTCATCCCTTCTTTATTTGAGAGAGCCGCGGAGTAATACCAAACTGTCAAATATGGATAGTGTTGCCAGAGGTACTGTCAAAAACAGAGTTTTACAGAGAATTTAAAAAAATCGTAACTCCTTTAATTTTTGCTGCCGACGAATTTTTTTTCACTATTGTTTTCAGGAAAAAAAAAATGAACATACCTTTCCATGGTCACGATATTGTAAATTGATACCCTCATTTTTTATAATTTCCCAAAATAGTATATACCTTCATTTTTATAAAGAAGTTTTGGCAGTCTCAAACCATACATGATACAAAAATTGAATGTCTATTTTTTAGTCCAGGGGATTGGGTGAAATTGGAATTTCGGAGTGGAGGAGGATAACAAACTAAGGAGGGTTAGATTTAAGAGAATGGTATATTAAGGTTTTTAACATTCATGTGAGAATTTTAGCTGGAGGAATAAGTCTACCAACTGTATTTGAAGGTAATATTTCAGTACTTTGTATCCTAATAGAGAAATTTATTCATAGTTCTTACCTTCATGGTGAAATTTTTCATGGTTATTTCAAGTCTGTTTTTCATAGCACAACCTTTTTGGGCATCTGATATTGCTTTTCCTGATTACTTATATATGGTTGCGTAGTCATATACAGAAATAGTGATTGTTATTCTATTTTGTGGTGCTAGTGAGTGATGTTTTTCCGCATATTCAATGTAAATGTTAAGTGTTGTCAGAGCACTTTTAAGTATTCTAATAATGGTTGTTTCAAAATGCAAAGAAAGGGTGTTGTGTTTTCTTCTATTGCAGTATAATAAGTGGCCACTACAACAATTGAATCATCAAACCAAACTATTGTTTAGAAATATCAAAACTATCGAATACAATAATATTCTAGTTTGAGTTATTTAAAATTGTGTTATTGGTTTTGTTTTGTATAAATCATTTGTGTGTTATTTTAACAGTTTTTTATTACTAGGTAGTTTAGATTATCAGAAATATCTATGACTCAATTATCGTGGTGGTTGCTAAAGCTTTATACCTGCATTGATGGTGACAAAAATATCCTTCCTTTCCATTCTCACATAATCAAAAACTCTTAATATGAAATCTATTATACAAATTGTCCAAAGTTTCATCTAACAAAATATCACCATTGTTGTAGAAACATAAAACAACAGGTACCTGGGTACATTTGTCATGAAATGTACAGTTAGATTTTGTATATGCTATTAGACAAATGGCCACAACATCTTCCTCTCGAAATTAACTATGATATTATTAATCTTTGTTCAATATGTGATTTTTGACCGCTTACAAATTCTTTCTGGAGATGAAAACATACAATTTAAAAATATTGTTCAAGGAGGCTTTAGGTAATATGAATAAAATAAATTATTATCCATTTATTTAGTGAAATAAATTAATGAAAGTTTGTGCGGTTATTCTATTTTAATAGGTACTTACCTTTGTGTAAACTGTTCTTATAATTGCTTAATATTTTTTGTAATTCCTCTCATTTAAATAGAAAGTAAAAAAAATAGAAAAAATATTTTGGGTAAGTTATTTACAGTGTAATATATCACAATAATAAATACTTACTATAATTATTATTAGAGTTAAGTTTAAGGTCACTTTATATAATTTAATTGTTAAATACACAATTAAACAATGCATGTCATAAAACGTTTTTCTAAAGATATTGAAACGTGAATAAAAGGTACTTAAATAAATAAAATAAATTAATAAAAATGCCTTTATTTACAAGTGGTCCTCATTTAAAAATTAGTTTGCAGGACAACTCAAGTCAAATTTTAATTTCTAACTGCGTTTTTTACATTATTTTAAAAACAACTAATGGTAAGGGACTTGAGGAAACCAAGGAGGTCATTATACTGTGTCAGTTTTAAATAGGCAAAACTTTTTCATCCTTATTCCAACCTCATTCTATGGGAGTGAAGCTTTTGGTCACAGCTGACATGCTGCGATACCTCATCCCGATACTGCAGTCACTCAGGTACTGGGGCTCCCTGAGTCATGCAGTGTGTCAACAGCTTGCAGAAGTCACCATGCAAACACGATACTTTGACACATGATCAATCCGTCTTGGAGATAACACTTACCTCACCGTTGTATTGTGGAGTTTGTAACTCTTGAATTCTCTGAACGTTGTGCATCCTGATACTTTTCCTAAAGGCAGAGTGATACAAAACTGATAATACTAAAGACTGCATGAGCTGGAGTTTTATAGGCTCAGACAACATACCTTTAAATCGATACAAACCTTTGTGATTAAATGGAGATCACCCGTTCAGAGCATACTGCAGTTGTTGTGTTTGGGCGAATTTACTATAAATAATGTAGAATATGTTTGTTCTTCACTTTAAGATAGTTTTCAATGCCAAGGAACTGACATCTTCCTGACGGCACATGGTCAAAGTCAAGATCATTGGCCTGGGTGGCAGCAGTGCGAATTCACTCTTTCTCAAAAATTCATGATAAGACCCTCTAGAGTTTTTATATTTTAGTGGTCTGTGATTTGTGGGAACTCGAAAAATGAAAAACTTATGAGGGATGAGTAGTTTAAACGGACTGTCCTGTGCTGATGGTAAGGAAAAAACATCTCTCAAGAATACAAATTAGTAAAATTTAACTTTAGATGGTGATTAAGAATTATTGCCAATATAAGACTAATCACCTTTGCTTATAACTTAAGTAAGAAGATTCCTATTCCATACCATCCACTAGAGAAACTATTCTTTAAATTAACAATAATATTTTTAACCTCTCTTGTAGCTAGATCAAAAGTTTCCAAACGCTAGGTTACTACTATTTCTATTATATACAAAAAAATTGATTTTAAGTATATTAGCATTTTAACTTTATTAATGTAATATAAATTGAATATTTCTAATAGCTTCTGTGGGTTGCTTATTTCAGTACCACTTACAAGCAAGTTAATCTTATCATTGTTCTTAGATAGAGTATTAAGGAACTGAGCCATACTGATAGGTTGCCCCCCCCTCCCCCACATTGGCCAATGACTTTTAATCAACTCGGTGTGTGTCACTGGAATTCCCAGATCTTGATATCTTAAATGTGAAGAATAATACATTCAACAGCATTTCTAGTAAATGTGCCTGACCATGACAGCTGCATCGTGTTCTGAATGGGTGACCTCCGCTTAATTAGAAAGTACCAAATGATAAATTGGAAACAATACATTTCTGAACGAATAAAAAGCTTAACATGGAGATACCTAAGTGATGTCATTTTTCTAGGTGTTAAATGGAATTATCTGTATCCTGTAATTCAGTACAATTATATAACTGATATAAACACACAATAAATAGTTTTTCTTAAAGATAATTCAGTCCTGGTCATTTTAGTAATTGAGTGTTAACTAAGTTAATTACTCGATGTGTGGAAAAATTCATTACTGTTTGTCTGACTGACTTTCCCCTCAATAACTCAAAGATAATTGAAATCTAAACTTGATATTATACATGAAGCTTGCATTGAAAATCGAGTTCAATAATGGTGCATGTTTCCCCATGAGATTTGGTTAACTTTAATGAAGCCTAATTTTCTACAAGATATCTCAAAAACGACTTAAGCTAAAGATTTGGAAAATTTCATGTTTACCTACCACTCAATGGGTTGGCAAAATTCTTTTGTGTGTCAATCTTTGCAGGATACCTGGAGAACAAAGTGTACTATAAGGTGGAGAGTTTGTATAAAGCTACATTTTTACATCGGAAAGATAGAGTTCAATAATAGCACAAAGCTTGACCAGAGATTTGAGGGAGATATCTCAAGAACAAATTAAGCTAATGACGATGTTGCATGTCCCTTCATTTGAATTGGCTGAGCGTTTACAAAGCCTCACCGTCCACACAATATTGAGCTATGGGTTTGATGTTTCGTTTGAACTTTCACTTCTACATAGACAAGATCAAGTTCAATGATGGGGCATATCTATCTATAAGATTTTCTTGAGCATTAGTGAATCCTATTACTCAGAATATCTCAACATATAATTGAGCTATAAATTAATTTGAATGAAACATAGCAAAATTGAGTTCATAATGGTGTTGGCAAAAAATTGGCTCTATAGGATTTGGCTATAAAGTCAGTGAAGCCAATTTACTCAGGAACTATCTCTAGATCAAATTGGACTTTAGGCTTGAAGTTTAATAAATCCTCACTTATAAATGGGCAAGTTCAAGCTTGATAATGCATGTCACTCCTCCATGGAATGATTGAGCATGAGCAAAGCCTGAGACATGGTAATATCATGAAAGAAATGTTACGAGCCAGAAGTTTGAATGAAACAATTACTATGTTGACAATCAATGTTCCTTTAGTGGACGTCCTTAATCTGATCAGGATGCCATCAGGGTAAGCCCAATGCCTTCAAACAACATGGGGGAGGGTCCGGGCAGTCCTCCTGACATAATTACAGGTAACTAGTACTTTTTGTTGTATCTAGATCAAGACAGCTGTTTTGACAATCAAGATGTACCAAGTCTGACCAGGATAGACGAGAATAGGGGTTAATTGGCTGAGAGAACTTTTGAAGTTCTAACTTCGCATTAATAAAAAAGCATTTTTATTTTCGCACAAAATAATATAACATGTTTACATAAAATCAGAAATGTATGCCAAACACAAATAATTTCCTCAAATATAATTCATTTCAGTCATGGTTATTCATAAATTAAAAATTGACTTAGCTATTACTATGAACTAGAGAAAAACAGAACACATTAACCTTGTTTATTTTTAAAATTATTTACATGCTCCAACAAGGTAACCTACAACACTCTTTTGCGGCAATCCCCGAATTATGCAGTGGAGGAATCCCCGAAAAAAAATTTTGTGCTAGTGATTTATTTATTTTTTTTTGTACATTGTTCTTAAAGTTGAGAGACCGGGTGGGTGTCACCCCAAAAGAGGTGACACCCTGTGCGGCCTGCTCCTGCCACCCCCCTTTGCTGCGCCACTGTATGCATTGTCAGTCAGCAATGTCATCACAGCACATTTGAACCTTAATTTTATGTTTCTAAAAAAATATGTAAAAACCTCCTGAACAATTTCTTATTATGCAGCAATTTATGCAAAAAATATGATGAAATATGTAAAATCATAATTTCATGGTAAACTAAAAAACTATTAATTAGTTTTTTTAGAATTATTGAAAAAATGAATGTCTTACAATGGGATCACAGGGTTTAATTTTTAACAACTATTAGCAGAAAAACTTTTCTTGTGGTTTTTAAGAGTTGATCCTGTATTTATACTGAGAAAGTGGTTGAAAAATGAGTATTTAAGTAGCATCAATATTTGTGTTTACACATGTTTTTATTTTTAATTATTAAACAATTATTTTACATAGTCTTGGCCTCACCAAGTTCAACAGAACTTGTCGGTGAGGTCCACTTGAAAAAGTACTGGCATGTAGAATATATTGATACAAATATTCAAATTTTAACTTTCTTTTAATTTACTAAACTATAAACTCAAATTTGGTGATTTAGGGCGGCAGGCACTAGCTTAGATATCTTGGTATGTGTGGTAGATTGATTGATCGAAACAGTACATTTAAAAAAAATAAAACCTAATAGTAGTAGTTAAAATTAGAAGCATATTTGAGTCCTAAAAATCCCAATTAATTTTCCCCTCAGCAACGACGAATGGCAACCCTGTCATCAGGAAATTGAATTGAATTGTATTTTATAAATTTTAATATGTTTAGTTATAGGTTTGATTTGAAACACTTAAAAAACTTATATATATATATATATATATATATATATATATATATATATATATATATATATATGACGCTAAAACTGAAATTTTCCACACTTTAAACTTCCAAAAATGTATAACAAAATATATGCAACTGTTCATAGAAATTGTTTTATGCTGTTTTAATGTCCATTTTTTTCTCTTACCTGTCCTTAGTCTTCTCATCCAAGGATTGCTTTAAATGAATTGTTTGGTTCTTGGTTAGACTTTTATGTTTATTTTGTTGGATCCATATTGCAGTTCCCTATAGAGTAACATAGATGAGCAGCAGTAAGGTTAAGTCAGAACAGTTGTTCTTGTTGAAGGAGAGTGGAGGTGGAGAGGAGTGGAGTTGGTGACGGGGAGAGAATGAGCTCTAGTGTCTGCTACAGGTGCAACCGCACTGGTCACTTTGCCCGGGACTGCGCACAGGGTGGTACACGCAACCGAGAGAAATGCTACAAGTGCAACCGGTTTGGCCACTTCGCACGGGAGTGCAAGGAGGAAGACCGATGTTACCGGTGCAGCGCTGTGGGCCACATCGCCAAGGACTGCACGCAGAGCTCGGATGAGCCTTCCTGCTACAACTGCGGCAAAACGGGCCACATCGCTCGGAACTGCCCAGAGTCCGCTGGACAGGGCACTGGCCGTGGTGGTGGACGGGGCAACTCGAACGCGACCTGCTACACCTGCAACAAGAGTGGCCACATTGCCCGTAATTGTCCCGAGTTCGGGAATAAGTGCTTTATTTGCGGTAAGTTAGGCCACGAAAGCCGTGACTGCAAGGAGGATTATGACTAAGCTGCCATTTTATCTTTTGTTTAACAAAAAATTGTTGTACGACTCTACCATGCGAGCTAGTTGTTTTGAGGTTTTTATTATGGAAAATTGAGAAGTTTTATTGTACCTACATTATAGGACTCATGAATAATTGTCTTTAAAGATGTAATATATTATTCTGTCCATATTATATCTATATACTTTACTATGAATAAATTTTATTTGTAATTTTGTTACGTGTTTTATTTTGCTATAATTTATATTGTGTCTTTGAATTTTTTAAATTAATAGACGGCATATAAATTTAATAGTTATTATCTTATAAATGTTTTATGTATTTTTTAAACTTGTTTATGTATTTTTCGAATACAGTGAAAGTTTTAATTAGTTACTATATTTTAATTTTTTATTTGAAGGTTGATTAATTTTGAAATGTTAAAAATGTTTAAATTTTTAGTATTATAGTGAAGTTGCGTAATTAAACTCTTTTCAGTTTGTACTGAAGACTTACCTTGCCAATCTATTGTTTACCTTGACACAGTGATTTATTTATTTAACTCCTTTACTAATAGAGCACTGGATATACATTTCTTTATTTCTTCATTGTGTGCAATTAGCTTAATTTTTTTTTTTAATTTTGTTGAAATTATATTTGAATTAAGATTTCTGAAGTTATTATAAGACGTAAAAATTAAAACTGATATTTTAAAAGAATGTTTTACAAATAAATATGTATAAGAAAACATGGCATTTGCCAATTCAGTTAAGAAAATCATAGTTTTAAAACAACAAAATTGAAATTCTAATTTAAATAATTCTAAAGTTTAAAACAATGTTTATATGAAACATAATACACAAACATCATAGGAACAGAGCTTGCATGGAGATCTCAAGAGTTATATTGTCGCCCTCCCCACTTTGGAAAGGTGTTAAAACGCACCAGCGTACAGTACAAAAGATATTTGGTTTGGTTTCTATGACAATTCATTTTGGATCAATTATAATATGCAAACGAGCATAGTTGTCTAATGTTCAATTTAAATTCCAAAGTTTTATAAAAAGTTTTGCGAACTATAGTTCACAATGGAGAACAAAAAATTTGCAACATTTCCTGTGATAAGCGTGGGGAGGGTTGACCCTACTTGGTCATTTTATCCTGTATTGTCAGGCTATTTTGAAGTTGGAGATTATTACAAATTAAGAAAAATACCAATAAGGAGCAATATATGGTGTTATATATATTTTTTTCAGGATGAAGTGGAGAATAATATGTAAATTTAAAATTTTATTAATACTTAATTTATAAACAAACACTCTAATAATGATGTTGTTTCTTGAACACAAATGGCCTCAAAAATAAAATTTAATAATTATTGGTGTAAATAAAAATTGTGTATAATATGTAAATATTTGTTAGACAATCTTAACATTCAGGGGTGTCCATGTTTTTGAAATAAAAGTTATGAAAAAATTGGATATATGAGATATCCATTTTGTTTAAAACTCAAAGTACTTTGAGAAAACAAAAACTTTATTGTAGATATAATGTAACGGTACTAATGATACAAACCTAAAACTTGTTATGTGCATAAATTATCAAAAACCAATGTATAAATAAGAGTTTTGAAACAACAGCAGTC
Organism: Homalodisca vitripennis; assembly: GCF_021130785.1. Classification (NCBI taxonomy): domain Eukaryota; kingdom Metazoa; phylum Arthropoda; class Insecta; order Hemiptera; family Cicadellidae; genus Homalodisca; species Homalodisca vitripennis. Next base: position 54,294,171 of record NC_060208.1, read on the forward strand.
TTCAGACTTTATTCCGCTTTTGCTTTGGATCCTCCCAGGAAGTAGGTTGTGCATCTTCCAGCCTAAATATGAGCATTTAGGCAGCTGGTGTCTGGAGGTGGGTCTGTATCATAGATGTCTGATCTTTGTTGCAGTACGTATTGGTCTACATGCAGTATCACCTCTTGGATGTAAAGCACATTTAATTACTGTCATGGTTTTTAGTTTGGAAATATGACTATAGCTGTACATGAATCCAATGCCTGAAGAATCCTAATGTCTAGCTTTTATAGCAGTAGAATTCAATGGATATTTCCTGTTGATGTTTCTTCCCATGTAAGAAGGCCTTACCGAAGGCGAGATTCAAAGAGTGTATGATACGCCACTTAGGCTGTGTCTTCATAAGTTGTATGTTTAGATTTAATTTCCTTTTCTGACATATACTAGTTGTTTAGTTTTCCTAGTATTCACAGCTAAGTCATTTTTGTTGATTTTTGAGGCGATGTTATGCGCAGCAAATGAGTAAATTTGCTAATGCTTTTTGTGATTTTCCAGCTAGCAGCAGACTCATATCATCAGCGAGCATCAGTAGTTTGCAGTGTTCTTGAAAATACTGTGGCATATCTCTTGTTAATAAAACAAAAAGATCAGAGCCCAATGACCAATACAGAGCCTTGAGGTGCACCTCAAGATTAGTTAGGAGCGGTTTGAACATAACCTCTTGTGTTGTCAAAAGATATGATTGTCTCAGTTATATCTTTTATGTCCAGTTTGTCTAGTTTGTGCATTATTAGATCATGGCCCAGGCAATCAAAAGCCTTTCTGAAGTCCAGCATGAAAGTCATTACAATATTTTGTCTTGAAGATTATCAATGATGAAATAATTAATTTTACAATCACTGTGGTAGGTGATTTTTGACAAATCCTTGTTGTTGGATCAGTTAAATATTGTGGTAGTTCCAGTTATCTATCAATCTACTTAAAACAACTCACTCAATTATCTTTGAAAATGTCGATAGGAATGATAGCGGGCAATAGTTGCTGGTATCCAGATGACAGCCAACTTGGGGTACACATTTGCAAATTTAGTGTTGAGGGGAATTTAGTAGTTTGTTTTCCAAAGCCTGCAAATATAAGTTCATTAGGGGCTGGAGGGAATGCACAAAGGGGAGAATTAGAATTTTGCACTTATTGTAGACTATCAACAATGCAAAATTCAACTCTCCAGGAATTGCTTAGCCTACAATATTTATATATACTTCGTTTATTGCGGAAAATGGCCTATGGTGGAATCTTACCAACCTATGTACACATTGTAGATGAGGATCATGGTTAGGTTTTCTGAAAGGTGGTGTGGTTTGTGGTTGAGATTTTAAAAATTAATTTTATATATTTGTAGCTCTTTAAGATAAACTTCCTTAAAGACAATAAGTGAAGAAAAATGGTCTCTCCACAGAAAATTACATAAAGTAAAGTAGGTAGTTTTTCAAGGCAATTTTATTATCAGGCCCAAACAAAATCAGCTGAAGGTGATTGGTTCTGGCAAAGGACATGATAAGGTCTGCAGGATAAGCGCGGTGGAGTCCTCCAGGTGCAGTCAACAAGAATGCAGCAGGAGTGCAGGGAGGTGTTTCATGACTCTTTCAGCTGTCTGTGGGGTGTTATCGACAAGGATAAATTGAATGTTAATTATATGTTTGATGTTACTATTAGTGTTGGTAATAATAATTGTTAAAATGGGTATGTCAATAATGATGAGTGAGTAGGTTTGTGGCTAGGTTAGGTGTATGACATGCTGTGCTATAGGATTAATTTAAAATATAATATTTGGGTTGGGGGATAAAGGTTGTGTGTTTGGTAGTTGTTTTATTATCTTTAAATAATGTAGGGTGTAAAAAATGGCTGGCTGTTCTCTCACCAAGATCCACCTTTGGGTATACACGCTGGGACTGGGTTTCCCACGTGTTAGGACGTGTCGTCACAATATTTTTTTAATACCTACCAGTAACATTGGTCCAATGTAATCTACAAAGATACCGGTAACTATAAATTATGCTTTAAATGCATACTAACTTATCATGGAATGGTTATAAAGATATTTTGTATTTTTTCTGTCTTCAGAAAAGATATTGTAATGGACCATAACTAGAATTGTGTTTAAAAATTTTTAAAAGTATTCCATTGAAACCCGATAACTTCACCTGAAATGTAGGTGTCAAAACTTAATATTATGTTAATATTTTCATTAAAGACTTCCACCTTAAATGTTAGATGTCATTTAATTTTAGTGTTGACATTTTTATCTAGGTACCATAAACCAGTATTTGTAGTTAGTTTTCACAAAATAACCTGTAGAATAAAATTTTTTATTTTACTGCTATAACTACTTCGAAACTAGGGTTTTCAGGAAATACAAAAAATAACATATTTTGTGGACATATTTTATTCAAACAAATTAGAAAAAGTTTGAAACAATTATTTCGGAGTATCGATTGATTTTCTAAAGGTTTGCAAATTTATTTTTGTAGTAGGGTAAATTGCTGTAACTTCTTGTGCATTTCTTCTTTTTTTATTCTCTTTGGAGAAGAATATGAGAAATACCTAGAATTAAAAGGACCTTTCAGCTGCTTCTGGAGTGAAATAATAATATAATTGCAGAACTGACGACATGAATGCTCACTCATCGTTTCAGGTGAGTATGTGCGTTTATCCACCTCAACCCAAGTGAACACTAGCTTTTGACTTCACCCAGTGTTTGTTGTTAAGACATGAAAAGAAGTAATAAACCAAATATGAATTAAATTTATTACACATAAACCTTAACGAGAAACTTAGAATTGATCTCGGTCTCTTTAACCTTTTCATTTCATAAGGTCTGTTGTGGTGTTTTTGGGAACTCTCATGTATGAGAATATCTCTACAAAACATTGTAGATGCCTTTTGATGACCTAAATAATGATCTAAATATTTTATTCTTATGTAATAAGAAGTTGTAAAATAACCAAAGAAAAATACAACCTGGACACAACTGAGATATTTTCGTTGCCCACTAAAAAGATTGAATTATAAGAGAGTTGTATTTAAATTACAGTTAGTAATTTACTGGAATTGTTTTATTTTTTTAATTGAGGTTATAAATTCTCCAGTTTTGCATTTCATTCGTGGTGGCCTTGCCATCTTAACCAACCACCGGGCTTAGTCTGACAAAACACAAGTCAGTAACACATAAAATATCATTTAACAATATCAAGACTATAATGTATTGTAAATTATATTAGTTTTATTTTTATTCACCTAGAATGTAAGCTGAAACTACAAGCAGTTTACAGAATAAACTTAATATTCATTTATAATAATGCTCTGTATTTAATAAATACACAGTAAATTCAAAGAAATATATTGTTCGCTCTGATGACTGAATAAAATTTGTATACACACCAAAAACATACAGATGTGGTTATAAAGTCTATGACTTTATTTTGTCTGTTCGTTCAGGTGATTTCTTGAAGGCAATGTCATGGGATTTAATAAATATCACATTGACAGCAGTTGAATCTCTTTTTCTATGAAGGATCTATCGCTGTACTTTTTGTAGTAGTATTGTAGTATTACTTGTAGTATTTTTTCCTACTCTCACTCATTTACAAACAACATTTTTTTCTTAATTATAGTTCATTACAGGCATAATAATTTTGTTGTCCATCAAAATCATGTTTTTTTTGACAATTTTGAGTTATTTTCAGATATAATACTTCTCATCCATTATTGGAGTACATTGAGAGATACCTCGATCATCGTAGGAACATCGACAGAACACAGCTAAATTCTACTCTACAATTCTAGTTAAATGTGAATTACTTCTGGGAACAGAGGCACATTGGTTAAGGGGATTGATTGATTTGTAGGGAGTTGTTTGTGGTGCAGAACATGACACTGTCACCATTAAAAAATAACTTTCTGATGCCTTACTTTTATACTAAATACTTAAAAATAGTTGACTTTTCCAAAACCTGCATTGTCTGTAACATTTGAATAATTGTTCTAGTTACTAATTTTTAAATAGTTTATAACTGAAAAAACAACATACTCTCTTACATAAGAACAAGTGTTTAGTGTGATGTGATGTGATGTGATGTAGTATACCAGTTTACTGGACCTACTTACTTAACCTCACTGATACATCTGGGTTCGGATTATCTATGATTCTAAATGCAGAAAACTATAGTGATTTATTTACATTAATTAGTTCAATACATAATAATATTGTAATATATGTAATACAAGGTTGGATTAACAAATGGGCTGAAAGGGTTAGAGTTCAGGGTGGCAAACTTGGGGACGGGCTGATTCTGGGGTAGAAAGTTTAGAAATACATAAACTAAAATGAGTAATGAAAGTGATTTAACATATTATAATAAAACTTATTAAAACATAGCGTAATATAAGACTAAAATAGCATGCTTTGGTGGTATTTTGCTAGAATTAAAAATAGGCTCTTGCTGTGGTTTACTAATGATCTTGCTGCTGACTACTGTACATAGTGTATTTTATCGTGCTAATAATGGTTCATAAATTGGTAAGACTCTACAAATGACAACCCAGATATCTTGATTACAAATTAGTAACTAGGACCAAAAAACTGTGTTAGTAGCAACAGATTTAGCTTTTGATTACATAGTTTCTTATAGTCAAAGATGGCAGGTTGAAGGTGAGCAATACTGTGATCAGTTGTGGGGTGGGGGGTGAGGACAAAGCAATCGGGATAGTCATGGGTGGCAGATTTTAAAATCCGCTGTGGAAGTATGTCATATGATATGTCAGTATATGTAAGTATTATACATATGTCAGTATATGTGTGAGTATACTAATATGTCATATTATTCTTACCTCTAATTTTTTCTATTCTAGAAATCTGTTGATTCCCAAATTATTATATTGATTTCAAACGCTAGAAGTGGAAAAAGACCGATATTCAATGAGAAAGATCATCATGTAATAGTAGGTGGGCATTGCAGAAGATTTGTTTCATGTGTATGTGTTTGTTACATGGCATACGAATGAGTAAATATTCCACAATCGTATATTAAATAACATAACTATAAAGAAGGATAACAAATTTTAATATTAATAATAGTTTGGCTATTCTTTATAATTATGCTTCCTCCAATTATGTCCATTGTAATTTACTCCTGGTCTAATCCACCAACAGGCAGATGACGGGTAAGGCAGCTGTCATATGAGTGCACAATATTTCTTTATCTAGTATTAATTGTTTGTGTTGTACTTGATTTATAGTTCTATTTAATTAAAACAATAAACAAACCCATAAGTGATAGATTAGTGATTTCCCAGATTTTGTGGCAGAACATGTTTCTAATACATAAAAAAAATCAAATAGTTTATTGCCAAAAACATTACAAAATGTATAGCAATTGTAATGATTACATTTCAAACCTTTTTAAATAAAAAAAAAAAAACGTTACAACCCAGCCAAAAAAACACAGCACTTTCACTTGTAACACATTATTTTTTCCAATTTTCCCACTTGCAGTTCCGGTTGTCACTCTTCTGATCATGACCTAGTTGTATATCATAAACTCGTCAGCACTAAAAAATGCTTGGCACACTAAAACAAGTTCCAAACAAGCTTTTTCCACCTTAGGCAATGAGGCACTTTTAATTGATTCTGGCTACATGTTGACAAACGATCTCCTGTCTGAGAGCGTAAGTGTTTGTTAATCACCGTCATGTCTGCCAGTTCAGTAAATATCACTGCCTCTTGTTTCAAACACATGTATGTTTCGACCACTTGTTATGTTACATTTAGATATGCAAAATAAAGTTGACTCTAAAATGTAGTTTCCTTGCAAGATTCAACGAACGTATGTGCGATTATGCGAATTGCTTGTTTTTGCAATTTGAATGATCTGAAGAATTGGCTCTTTGTGCTTGCTCTCCACGACACCAAACTGTAGGTAATGTGGGAGTAGATCAAGCCGAATATGCCGTCATGTAACACGAGTAGGGCAGTATTTGGCTAATGCCTTCAAAACATAATTGTCCTAGGACAATTTAGAGCAAACATGATCAAAGTGAGCATTCCAAGTCAATATGTACATATTGTAAATATAGGGTATTCATAAAATGCATATGTAATACTTTAAAGTTTTGTACATTTCAAAGTAGAATAATTCATAAAATTGTTCTGGAGGCTTAAGTACAGGCATGTTTCCTTTTTTAAACCGGTTAATACTAAATAAAGTGCTCTAAACTATTTATTTATGAAATCAATGCAATATTTTTTAACAAAACCTAGCCTCCTTAGAAGGTCACATGAAGTAATGCAGGAATTTCCTGAGGCTGAAATGCTAACCAACGTGTCAGATGCAATGGTTAAGAAATACTCCTTTGAAAACCCATATACTGTCTATCGATTGAAGAGAGAAATGGATTAAAAAGGAGGCCTATCCTACAAAAGGAGTCCTGAAGTTTTACACAGATGGTTCACGCCTTGACTCTAGGGCAGGATACGGACCGGGAGTTAACATGACAGTGCCCCTGGGAAAACATGCCATGGTCTTTCAAGCGGAAGTCTTGGCAATAGACTCATGCTCCAGAAGACACATACAAATGACAAAAGGATTAAAATACTTGATACTTTCTGATAGTCAGGCTGCACTAAAGGCACTTGATATCTGTTCATTTGATTCAAAAGCAGTCTGGGAATTTAAGAATGCTCTAGTTGAGCTGGCAACGAATAACAGAGTAACCGTTGGTCGGGTGCTGGGTCATGAGGGCACTCATGGAAATGAAAAAGCAGAGACATCCTTGCCAAAAAGGGAGCGGAGTCCATAATGGTAGGGCCTGAGCCAGGTTGCAGGATAGCTTTCTCCAACAGCAAAGCTCTTATCAAAGATTGGGAAAAGAGGATAAAAAAACATTAATTGGATTAGAATCTCAGGATTAAGACTATCCAAAATGTTTATCTCTCCTTATGATAAAGGATGGGCAGCTCTCTTGGATCAGATTAAGGAGAATATAAGACTGATATTAGGGATGTTGACAGGACATGGCCCCCTAAGGAAACATCTTATGAGGGTGGGCCTTAGCCAGACTGACGAATGTAGACTCTGTAGAGAAGAGGAGGAATCAGCATCTGCCATATCCTGGACATCAGAGAACAGGAGCCCTCAGATCTGATTGGCTTCTGCAAAAGCCTCGGACTTTGAGGACACACATTTAAGTAAGGGAGGCGCAAAGGTCCTTTTAGGACTAAGTGCGGGGACAAACTGTCCTTTTGCCTCAGGACAAAAAAAAGAACAAACAAAAATATCAGCAACAAGTGTGAAAAAATGCAATTCTTCAAACAATGCTATATCTGTAGAACCTACATAAAATATTGGGTTTTTAACTCAAACAGTGGTTTTTCTTGGTTCTTCCAATATACGATTTGTCAGATCCTCAATGTTGGCAGGTTTAGTCATAGACATTTTCTTTTAAGAAGCCCCACAAACAAATCTAATGAATTATGATCCGGTACCTATGCGACTGATCCAATGGTTAGGAAGCGCTCATCTAACAGATTGTGCACCTGCAAATAGTTATGGGGTGGGACTCCATCTTGCTGAAACCGTTCTGAATCGCAATTTTATCCAAGCAGAGCACTGATGGTAAAATGTTATTTTTTAACACATTGAAGTAGATTTCATCTGTTAGGTTTCCATCTATCATGAATGGCCCCACAACTTTATCGTTTATTATTTTCATGTCCACATATTCACTTTCTGTGGCCATTCATCAACCAGTGTGAATTATGGTCGGCCCAGTAACAACAATACCTATTAACTGATCCATTAAGAAAGACTGTAGGCTTCATCCAAAAACAGTATTAAATAAACAAATTTTGGATTTCATCACAGTTTCTCATATTTTTTTGCTTAATTCCATTCTCCGATTAAAATCATCCTCTGCAAGTTCTCTGCAAATTTGACCTTACTCATATAAAGATCCTCATAATGCACTCTGTATCCCTGTGTGTACACATGAGATGACCTGTCAAATATTTAGAAGCATGCCCCTGTCCATTTAAGGATGCCTGGTGGTGCTGGTTTTTGAGGTCTTGACTGGAATTCTGGTGCAGTGAGATAAAAATCCAGAGATGCAATTTTCTGGCATGACTAGTCTAGACCTTAAGACCATTCTCTACTACTAACACTATACATATGAGGAATAATAGCCAAGTTGGAAGTTTCTGAGGTCCAATGGAGTCACATGAAGAATGGGCCGAGCTTGTGAGCCTTCTTTCAAAGTATCTTACTATCAAGGTAATGGTTCTTGATTATTTATTTTAGTTGTGAGTAGACCCTCTGCTTCAGTATTATGATCCCAAACCTGGCTATTTTCTCCTAGCTAACTATAGGTGAGATAGAATAGAAGATATTCGTTCCTATGATGGTCCTCTGTCTCAGAAACTAATAATAGGGATCACCTGAAGAAATTTTACGAGGATTGTATGGTTGAAAAAGTTATTGTTTGATCAAATGAAAAATTTAAAGCATAAGTTATTTTAGAATTGTGAGTTAAAAACTTAAGAAATCTGATTTACAATATTTTTTATTGAAATTAAAAATTTATCTTAATTAAACTACTTATTTTAGCAAATTTTTACTGAATTAAGGGACATGTATATAATAGGAATATTAATTACAGCAAATAAAGAATTGTGATTGCCGACAATAACATACAGTTGCACTGTTAAGTATTATTATTAGGCAAATGGAGAATTTAAAAGAACTCGCAACTTTAAGCAAACATGTATTAAAGATCTGTATAACATATAATCTAGGATAGAGTTCAATAAATTGCATATAATAATACGTATTAACTGACATATCACTTACCACTGTTAATTTAGTACGCATGTTACATGAAGTTGCCTAGGGTTATAGTTCAGTTGCCTGATATTAATATCCAGATGTAGTGTCCAATAGTTCAATTATTATTTCAATGCTTACAATGACTTTAAATTTGTTAGTAATGTAATAAATTATTATATCATTTATTTTATTAGAAGAACTGTACCCAAGATCTAGCAGATGACATGAAGGCAGTTTAAGGACATTTTGAATATTAGCTTGTACACAAGTTCTACACTCAGTGGAAAAATTTTGTACATGGAAAAATACACAACTTTATTAATATAAGTTACTTTTTATTTCTTGTAACTTCAAATATTCTAAATTTTCATTTTTTGATATTGTATTGTACTTAATCAAAATGCACAAAATAATAATATTAGGTAATACTCATAGGAAAAATTCAAAATTGTTGATTTTGTGAAATTTATTGTGCGATTGATGGAGTTGAAATTTGAGACGCAATTGTTGAGATAAACAAAAGATTGAAGTTTCAAATTTGGTTGTGTTCTTGAGCTGAAACTGAGCTGTTTTTGAGAGTCGTATCATAGGCATACTGTGAAGACCCAATGTCGTTGACATAAATCATAAAGAGAACTGGACTGTGAATAGTCTTCTGAGGCATACCATAACTCAAATTTATCGAATTGGAAATTTTGTTGTACATTTGGACATTTTGTGTTCTGTAGCTGAGAAATTAACTCAATCATTTGTGGAGAATTTATAGAATGCCATGTGACTCCAGTTTATTAAGCAGTATATTATGGTCAACACACTCGAACCATAGAAATCTTTTTAATTCGGAGCTGGAGTGGCAAAGATAGTATCTGGATGTATGGAATTTAAAATATCAGCTTCTGAGTGCATTAAAACTAAAGATTCTAAATTGTTATTTGTCAAAAACGATCTTAATCTGGTTTTGATGTTTTTCAATTTAGAAAATGCTTGTTTACAAGAGGCTTCGGTCAATAGTATGGTTAGAAGAAATTTATGTACTTTTGAAAGGTTTGGGTATTGTAAAGGGTATTTGTTATATTCTAATATAATTTTATATGTACACTTGATACAACTGTTGCATAATGCCTACCTACACTTTTGACTGAATCTTGTCTTCATCATCATCATCATCACTGTGGTCATTGATTTACTTGTCTGAAACATCTTCATACACATAATTGGCTTTCACACTTACATTTGAAATCTGGGATCATACATTCATGAATGATAAGTTCTTCTTTCAGCTTTTCTTCATCAACGTTCAAAAGTAATGTTCCTACTTTTCTTCAATGTTTTAGGAGGAAGATATCTTTATGGGTTAAAACAGGCCAGAACCAAATAGAGCGATTTGTGCTACACTAAATGGCTTTCATAGTTTGGCTCTATCCACAATTAATATTAATAATAATATTTATTAAACAAAGATTCTTATATGTATAGTAGATGTATATATATATGGTGGTCCTAGACCACTTTTGGAGCCAACAGCAATTCAGTGTAAAATCGTGTTAAATGTACCATAAACGAATCTGTGAAATCAAAAGGAAATCACAAAAGAAAAATAACCGAATCTATATCTGTTTTACTGTTCATTGTAGGCTTCTAATTTCTTAAGCTGTTTTAATGAAAAATCAAGAAATCTTAATGAAAAATCTTTGTTCTACAAAATTGATAGTTACACAATATAATGAGTAATATACACCCATATTTTAACTAAAAGGCATGTATCCAGGAAGCCCATTTTAGGATGTATAAATTCTAGATAAAAGGTGGAGGATGTGCTATGTAGTTCTTAAGATATAGTTATTTTCCGAGCCTCTGATATTCTCTTTAAAATAGAGTTGTTTTCTTGGAATTCTTTTGTTATCTAGTGGTCTCTAGTGGTCTGGAAAAGGTTAATTTTTCGATTGTTATAGCCCTTTTTAAAGAGCATAAAATAAGATCAATATGCTCTCAGACGGCTGTCTAACTTACTTAGCATTCATAAATTCCTAGGGAATGTTCCCGTACCATAGCTTGACTGAGAGGTAGGAAACATTTATAGTGATAACCTCCCCCCCCATTTGTTCATCCTAGATACTGGTATAAGTATACTGAGCCTTAAAAAATAAAACTGGAAAATTTTAGTAAGTTTTTTAAATTTAACTTTCAAAAAATATAGAAACTAGAATTGGAATTGTATTTTCAATTAGACAGATGATAAAAACACAGATCTTAAAATATGTATACACACTCCTGGAGACCCTTCAAAGAGGGTGCTCCTTTAATTCATAAAGCTTTAAATTCATAATGTCAATTTATAACATACCAAAGTTGTTTAATTATGAAATTAGAACTTCAGATTTTTCCATATTACAGGTTAATGACCCACAAGAATTGAAGAATTATTATAACTCAAAGAAGTTGAACATTAAAACATTACTGGAGTAAAACCCAACCATACCACCCACGGTCTTGCATCCCGATGGTAACACTTCCAGGGAAATCTAGACAATTATCAACTTGAAATGATCACCTCCGTCATCTAAACGTCCCGAAACTCAAAAGGAATAAAATTATTATACACGACATAAATTTTTTTCAGAATTATATCATCGACAACTCTGCTACATTTAAATCTAAATCCTCTTCTTCAGGCAAACACGCCAGTCTCATCCCATAATAAATGTTTCTGGCTCTTTAAAAAATAACTTTTAGTTTAATATAATTTAGGACAAAATTGCACGTTACCTGATCGAGTAGGTATTTTCAATTTGCATGAAGTTCTCTAGAGTATTTGGACCTGAGTTTAACAGATACTTGGTAATAAAATGAGTTTCGATTATTATTATTTATTAATACTTTATTAGTGTAATTGGTGTATACAAACATTCAACTATCTGTTGTGTAAAATATAACTAAAAATGCCACAACATTTCCTAGTTTTGGTTTGTATATACAGTTGTAAACACCTTTAAAATAAGTTGTAAAATAAATTAAACGAATCACTGCATAACTTTCGATGTACCAGAAGTTATCTTATTTCTATAACTTGGTCATCTATAAAACACGTTTTGATATTCAAATGTTTTTATTTAGTATCTTAGATGTTTTAGTAGAATTATTTACCATATTTGGACAATTCTGGTAGAAACTTGCAGAGAAATCCAAAGTAACAGCGAGTGAAATATCAGATTTAAAAAAGTACAACTAGCAAACATAGGTTTTTATTTCTTATTTTTTTAAAAAAGGAGAAGCCGATCTCCTTTTATGCCTCATTATGCTCGTCCTCATGGGCCACTGGCCTGTGCGAGGATCGTATCAAACAGAATAAGGGGGAGAGTCGATACAGTATAATGTCGATGGTACTGATAAAAAGTGCAACGGTCACAGACAGGATTCGAACCTGCGCTATCTCTCAGACTCCAACGTCCAACGTCTTAGACCGCGCGCCATCGGCACTCTCAGGCGTTGTTGCGTACTTTTATTTTTTGTATTGACAGGTGACGGGTCTTTTACACTACTAATCGTTGACTCAACGACCCTTTCTGAGAAAATAACAAATAAGACAGGGTCATTTAGTCTACAGGTCGTTGAGACAACGACCCCATTTTGATATTTAAGATTTTCTACATAGGTTCGTTGTGACAACGACCCAGTAAAATGAATGAAAAGGGTCAATTACTCAACTGGGTTCGTAGCAACAACGCCACTTTTTGCCAGTTTAGTTTAATATTTCAAAAGATGGGTCGTTGTCTCAACGACCCTAAATTATATTAAATGCTTATATTGAAAGAACCAGGTCTTTTACTCAACCATTCTTTGTGTCAACGGACCAAAATGGAGAAATGTATAAGCAATGTGAAGAAGGGTCGTAGCGACAACAACCCATTTTTAACTCAATGGATAAAATATAGTAAGAGGGTCGTTGAGACAACGACCTACTTTTAACTGTTCAGAGGTTCTTTTAGTCTACTAGGGTCTTTGTGTCAACTGCGTGCAGCCGGACATTGTGGCGAGATGTTACTGCGCACCAGTCGTACGGCGCTGAATGTTGCGCTCGTATTGATGTAGCGTACATTATTCTCTTGCCACTATAAATTTACAAATGTAATAATTTGTTTTGTATTCATTTAAAATTATATTAATATAAACCCCTTTTACCGGATACAGATATACTTTATAAGCAGTAATGATAAGACATTACCAAGTAAGAGTGATAAAAATGGAATGCAAATAAATATTAAAAATGGAAATTGTAACGATAAATAGCAATTCTAAATATCAAGAATATAGATCAAATTAATAATAGTAGATAAAAACCTGGAATAACAAAAACCTTGTTTCTTTTATTTATGGTTGGTAGTTGTTAAAATAGCCATATATATATATATATATATATATATTACATACATTTTTGGTCTGTAGTGGTTATGGATTCTGGGGGTTGTGATCGTGAAAATCCTAAATATCTCCCGGAGATTCCAGCATAAGGTAAATTGCAACTGTTTATTATTACATGCACCTAAAAGTTTCCTTACCACCATTTTGTATTCTATTATTTTGTATCAAATGTTTGGTCAAATTTTCAAACATTTGTATCTGGTTTGAAAATTTTTAAATTTTGAAATAAAGTTTACTGTGCTGTTGGTAGAACACTTTTGCAAAAAGAGTTACGGGACAATGTTTATATGCGGCTTGATAAAAATACAAATACAATTTATAGGGAGATAAGAACTTCCCAAAATAAAAGCATTGCCTTATTATTTACAAAGATAATTATATTAATCTTTTAAATGTACATAAGTTTTCGAGTTTTATATAACTTCGTTACAAAAATACTTTCTGAATGGCAGTTGAATTGAAATATGGCGATATTCAGAGATACACTGACATTGCGAGTGACATTGGGAGTACTCAAAATAATTTAGTATATTGAAGGTAAAGGTTAGCAACTTGTAAAGGCGTGCCTTTGATCCGATTGTTTGCTTTATATGAGGAAATATTAATAAACTATCAGAAACACTCTACAACTAATGATATAATGCTCGGTGGCTCACACTGGATTTAAAATTGTAACATAAAAATCTAAAAATACAGACTGAAGGTCGTTCGGACTAGCGTGCGTTCGGATTACTGTGGACACGGATTCAAAGTGGACAGTTATTGAACGTTTAAAATGTTGATTGTGGGTGACACCATAGTGTGTACTGGCTAGCGATAGTACTAAAGATTATTTAGCAAGCAATTGGTATAAAGGTGCTAAAATTAACAGGATAGTCAACTTCTTAATTTTTTATTGTTGACATCAGTAACTATGGTTATGGAAAGTGAAACGTAATTTCATTCAAAATTTAAAGTCAGACCAAGCTACTGTAAAATTTTCAAAACTGCACTTCAATAATCATCATTTTAAATAAAAACAGTGGATCAATGTATTATCAAGTAAAATTTCATGCCTACAACTTTAAATCTTGTTTAAACAAGAATGTCATTCTCAATAGTCATAATCTTCAGTAGGAAACAAAACTATGATTAAATCCGTACCGGCTGCCACAATGCCTTCCAAGGACCAAGTCATCAGTGGGAACAGAAGTTTTGAAGGATAAAATTCTCCGAATCCTTGTCGGTGACCAGGATATCTTCCTAAGTACCTGAAACCGTAAGTTTAAATAAACGTTTTCTGAAAACTAATAGTTGAATATTTTGCTAGCTGTCTGGATTTCATTACAAGAACCTAAACTCAAAAGTATGAAAATTTTAGTGGAAGAAAATAGTTGTGATGGACTGCCACAGCAAAATTCCTTGCCGACGGTCTAGATGTCAAGCCTGGACCTGAAATTCTCCGAGGCGGAACAACCCTGATGGACTGCTACAGCAAAATTCCTTGTCGACAGTCTAGATGTCAAGTCTGGACTTGAAATTCTCCGAGGCGGAACAACTCTGATGGACTGCCACAGCAAAATTCCTTGCCGACGGTCTAGATGTCAAGCCTGGACCTGAAATTCTCCGAGGCGGAACAACCCTGATGGACTGCTACAGCAAAATTCCTTGTCGACAGTCTAGATGTCAAGTCTGGACTTGAAATTCTCCGAGGCGGAACAACTCTGATGGACTGCCACAGCAAAATTCCTTGTCGACAGTCTAGATGTCAAGTCTGGACCTGAAATTCTCCGAGGCGGAACAACTCTGATGGACTGCCACAGCAAAATTCCTTGTCGGCGGTCTAGATGTCAAGCCTGGACCTGAAATTCTCCGGGGCGGAACAACTCTGATGGACTGCCACAGCAAAATTCCTTGTCGGCGGTCTAGATTTCAAGCCTGGACCTGAAATTCTCCGAGGCGGAACAACTCTGATGGACTGCCACAGCAAAATTCCTTGTCGGCGGTCTAGATGTCAAGCCTGGACCTGAAATTCTCCGAGGCGGAACAACTCTGAAGGACTGCCACAGCAAAATTCCTTGTCGGCGGTCTAGATGTCAAGCCTGGACCTGAAATTCTCCGAGGCAGAACAACTCTGATGGACTGCCACAGCAAAATTCCTTGTCGGCGGTCTAGATGTCAAGCCTGGACCTAAAATTCTCCGAGGCGGAACCACTCTGATGGATTTCCACTGCAAAATTCCTTGTCGACCACAATTTCTTATCAAAGATCTAGATGAGTAGCCTGGACATTAAAGATCTCTGTGGAAGAAATCAAATTTTACGGATTGCAACAACACAGTTCCCTGTCAACGGTCGAGATGGCAAGCCATGACCTGAAATTACTAGTTGAAGAAAATAATTCTTATAAATAGAAATACCGCCATTCCTTCTTATTGGCTTGAATGCCATTGTAGGATCTGACATTCTCTTGAATTTATGAATTGATCCAACTTACAGTAGTTACAAATTCTATAACAGCTTAGTAGTCTCAGGTACTGTCTGTACTTGGGGGGGTGGCGGAGGGTCAATTGTGAAATAAAGTTGTAAATGAATATGAAAATATTTCTTTTTATTTCAATGAACGATAAAAATCCTTAGTAATAGTTTAAAAAGATAACACACTATTGTGAATGAGCTGGTTTTAATGTTCAATAAAACTTACAAAACATTCTTATTCTGGCTGCATTTCACAAAGCTAAAATAGGCTGCATCTTATAATTTTGTCTTTTAGGAGACTTAAAAAACTCTATTGCACTTAAAGAAATACTGTAAAATATATAATCTCCTTTTCACCTATAACAAAATTATGCAGTGTTCAATAATATTTATCGTCACTGTGTTAAATAGAAGAAAATAAAAGAACCATTTTTCACTTTTATATTTCAGGGGATTTAATACCGTCTTCAGGAAGTTTTAAATTAAGTTAATACAAATCTATAAAACGTAAACAAGAATCATGAAATGATAAATTTAAACACAGTGCATAACATTTGATAAAGTCCAGCTGACGTAAAATTTTTCTTATTTAATCTTGTTCGAACAGTTGATTTTTAGAAAGGATGGAATAAAACTTTTAATTTTTGACAAATTTTTAATCTTTAACAATAATTTAAATTTATGTCTTTAAAAATTTGTATTAAATTTAGACCAAATGGGTTTTTTTTGTCTTCAACATGATTTAATGAGTTTGCTCTACGTGCTTTAGTTTTAATCTGTTGTAATTTTCATCAGGGAATGGTGGTAGTTGGTGTATTCCTTTTAATGTAAAACACTCTTGTTTATGTTCTAGACCATGTCTTGCTAATGGTTTTTCTTTATTTTTATGGAATATATCAAACCTATGCCCTGTCATACGGATTCATAAATGGTTAGATGTTTGGCCAATGTATTGTATGGAGCATTACTTGCAATTTATTTGGTATATTAGATTTTTAGAATTACAGTCATTGTTGTCAATTATAGGATGGCTTTATATGAAAAATATATATCAAAGGGAGATGTTGCGGCAAGCCAATCAACCTTTTCACCAAAACTACTTCCTTTTAATATTAGTATTTTTAAATAATTTGTTTAACTATTTTGCTACCAGGCAACTTATTTATAGAAAGGTGTGTCTCTGATGTTAAATTTCCAAAATATACATGTACGTATATTTTATATACGTAAACTCGAGACCGGCTGCAATAAAACTATTGCATTGTCTGCTAACGACACCATTTTGAGGAAGGAACCACCTCACCCGAGCCTTTACCTGAGACTACCTCACTGTTGTTTCTGTAGTTGTAGTTAGAATATTTAAGTTTCATTCCATTGATATTTGACCATAGATTAATTTAAACTGTTAAAACTATCCAATGCAAACAAACCTCTTTTAACAACTTATACATGTAATTAACAAATCGATTACATGGTATAGTTGATACGCTAAATATTCTACAGTTACACGATGGGATTAGCTACTGAGTGGTAAGAAAGTTTTGATATCAGATGATGTATATAGTGTCGACTACAGTAACTCACCTAGACTTATAAATGAACTC
This sequence comes from Homalodisca vitripennis, assembly GCF_021130785.1. Classification (NCBI taxonomy): domain Eukaryota; kingdom Metazoa; phylum Arthropoda; class Insecta; order Hemiptera; family Cicadellidae; genus Homalodisca; species Homalodisca vitripennis. The sequence goes on from NC_060208.1 coordinate 54,311,505, forward strand.
AATCAGATATAATACAAATAACATACGGGTAGTGGAGCGCACAGAATTCAAGTACGTATATGTTACAATATACCTAATATATTACGCTCAGCCGAAAAAATGAGTATACATGCGCCAAAATGGAGCTCCTTCTTGTCTATGTATAAATAAAGATTCATATAAAATTTAAAGCACACAAAAAAGACATTTTTAGAAATATCTTGCGGATGGATAGGGTACTTGTGTTACCATGCCACATCTAAAAATGTCATATGACTGTACACAGTTTGCTTACAAATTTATTTCTTCTGCGATTTTCCCGTCACTGTACGGTTAACCGCAATAGCAATTTAAAAGTGATCGCTATAAATCAGTAACCATATATAAGTCAATTCGTTTTCGATATATTGTGCGGTCATACAGACATACAGAAATTAAATCTTTCGTCCTTCTCAGATGAGTGGCTTCGGCACTGTCAATCGAATTCCTCATAGTGCATGTTTGGAGTTGTAGTTGTCAAAATTTAGTATTAGTGTTTTCATTTGTTTGCAATGTTTTCATTTTAACTTTAATTTGAACGTTGGGTACTGTTTGATTAACCATTTAATAATAATTAGAAACCTCAACCTGTTTCCGACAGAAGTAGAAATATGAATGACAGTTACATTATTTCAGTTTATGTACATGAGTGAAATATATTTTAATACATAAACAAGAAATGGGAATCATAACTAGAAATGTATGTCTTAAAAATATTTCTTATATTTTATAAATACAACTGTTACCAGACTTTAAATCTAGTTCAATAATATATACGTATAATAAACAAAATATTTAGATATAATACTTATACAAAGTATTTACCCTTATATCAGATGTTAGGACTAAACTCGGCACAGACGCAGCGCCTTCATGCCTACCGGGCTAGGAGTTGACTGATTGACCCTGTTTCGTTTGAAAGTGCTTGTTTGGGACGGAGGGGCGTTGAGACAACGATCAGTTGAGTAAACGCCCTAGAATGTCTTATTTGAGGTTAGATGCATTATAGGGTATTTGAGTCAACGACCCCTTAATACATATATTTCAACTTATTCTGAAACTAGGTTGTTGATTCTACGAACCTTTTTCTACTTTTCAACTTTTAATTTATATTTGGGCCGTTGATACAAAGATCCGTAGTGTAAACGGCCCAATTTAATGAATTAGATAAAAAATATAGAAAAAGGGTCGTTGTGTCAACGAACCCACTTGTAGTTCTATTCTTATATTCGGTATATGGGTCGTTGTGACAAAGAACCATTGGATTGAACTTTTAGTTTTCTTAGTAAATCGGGTCGTTGTCACAACGCTTCGTAGAGTAAAAGACCCTCTGTTATTTGTTATTTTTTCAGAAAGGGTCGTTGAGTCAACGATTAGTAGTGTAAAAGACCCAACACTGATATTGCAAATATAAAAATAGGGTCGTTGAGACAACGATTCGTAGAGTAAAAGAGCTGCCCCCTATTGACACTATTAATAAAAGTCACCAATACAAGGCTTTAGCGTCAATAACTAAAGCGATGAGAACCATGTTGGGGCAGCAATAGTTGCTGTATTGTATTTGTCAATCCACACATAGTGCAGTTATTTAAGGTTTTATCTGCAGAAAAATTCCTAGTGTGCTGAATTTTGGTATAAACCTTTGTTATGGCGTTAAATGAAGATGTGAAAAACCGACATTGATATCGTGCCGCTAAAAAAGTTATAAGGGTCAAAAGGTAACGAAAATCAGTTTTCCGCGAATATCTCGCGACCTATGGCTTGGAGATCAATATAAGTCACTATAAAAATTATTCCTCATACGATTATCTACAAAAAATGTCTCTTAAATGTTTCTGTAAAGTTGACCGTTTTCGGGCTAGAGCGCTGAGAAAGCAGCTACATTATGATGATGACTCGTTTCCGCACCACCTTTGAGGACCCCCGTAGGCATAATCCATGATCTGTAATAAAAGCTTTTTTAATTTATTTTATGCTCAATAATTATTTATTTGTACATTGAAAAATAGGGGAATTTTTTAAAATATAATTTTCTTTTATATTCATTCGTCGTCGATATCCTCAAATTCAACTTCATCAAAAGTTGCTGACAAAACATCTAGTAATCTTTTTGAGGCATATTTTATATGAAGGAATATGAAAAGGCTAAGTAGTAGCTGTGATAAAAATGATCGTGGACGCATTACACTCATTATAGCATGGGCTATGACTGTAGACTTAGCTTCAACTTTGTTTTTGTTTGGCCTTTTTCATTCTTTACAATTAATTCATGTAAGAAATGTGATAAAGTTTGTGGAATGTCATCGTTAATTTTATCTAACATTCGACTTGGTGGTGGATAGGAGTCGTGAATAATTGTAATGGAACGAATATCTTCTTTGATTATCGATGCAGCAGTTTCTACAATTCGTAAACGTTCATCACAAAGATTTTTCTTTTTTTCTTCGTACCACAAATTAGTCAAAATATTAGCTGCAGTATCTCGAAAGCAAATTATAGTCAAATATTTGCTTTTCATGGTAATTACAACATTACTCCCATATCGAGCAATCAATTTTTTTATAATTGTCTTGTCATCTGGAACGTAACCTTGAATTACATCTTTCAACTCAGCCAATGTGAACTGACAATCATCATTCGTGGGTTTAGAATAAAAGGGTACTAAGTGCACAATCCTAAAATTTTCAGGAGGGAGCATCAAAGATTTGACATATCGGTTTGAAATTGTTTCAGGCTCAAATAACTTGCTTGTAGATTTTTTTAAATGCTATATCATCTAAAAAGTTTGAATTATTCAATTAGTTAGTGGTAAATGATTAAAGTTCTTTTAAAAAATTAAAACTTTTGTTTTCAGTTAGAACCTTATTATTTTTAATATTTTAATAATATAACATAAAAAGGTTCCAAGAGGTAGTTAGAACTATTTTATTTAACTTTTTTTTATGTGCTTATTTAAAAAAAGTTCTATTTACTAGTTTTAGAAACTATATTAATCTAAAATATAAGCAATCATTTAATGTAAGACAGTTCAATGTACCACTTAGAACTCTATTAAATTAAATGAAATCACAATATTATTTTTTTCCACCTTTCAGTCATAAGATTAATTTCTAATCTTATAACACCAGAGCATCATATTTGAATAGGTAAACAAAATAAAACCAAAAACTACAATTAGTATAGTTAATTTTATTATTAACAATGTCGGTATAAAAAAATTTACACAAAACTGCACTAATTAACTTAAGTGCTATGTCTATCACACCTGGATTGTGAAAACAGTAAATAAAAATATGATATTTCTAAGAGAGTTTTCAACACAATGTTTAGTGGAGCATTAAGAATTACTTGATAATACTCCCTATCTACTATAGGCATAAATCTTTCCATTCTTTTTAAATCCCTCTTCTTTTTCTGGCTTCAGCTTTATAATGCCATTGTACTGTTCCAGGTTCTTCATAGCTTATATATTCTGTTAATCTTTCTGAAGTCTTTCTTCTTTTTGATGTTCTCATAGTTGGTTTAATGTTGACATGCTTCATTCTTGCCCATGTAATTCATTATACTCAACCAATCCAAAGACTTGGGATAGTTTTAGTGAACTTATAAGTGTAAAGGGTATCAGTTTCATATTGAGCTCTTTACTGGATGCTGCAAAGTCCAAAAAGTCATTTTCTGTCATCTGCAAAACAACATAAGGATTTTTCCGGTTAACAATTTTTCAAAATTCTCATCAGACTTACAGGCGAGAAAAAACTCAGTACCACTAAACGCTTTTTTCAATGTGGCTGTGAATGTTGTCTACTTCTTGGACAGCTCCATGACCAGGTGTTGAATAATTCATTGTAATCGATGTGAGTTGAGGATTGTTTTTAAGAATCAGCATCATAGCCCCCGTCATCATTTGATTTCTGTTTTGAGGAACACATGAGTCACTCCAAGTTTATCAAGTTGTCGGTTTCTGGAAAATCTAGCAAAAACTTTCTTCACAATTTTATATACAGCGCTGGCAATATCATTGCCTGTACGACCACCTGTACCTCTGTCCCACAGAGCACAGTAAACTTTCTTACCATTTTTTGTTTTCAAATGGGCAGTTAAGTTGTAAACATTTAATTTACTAAAGTAAAAAAAAACTGCTAATCTCAGCTCTTGGGCAAGTAATTAACATTTTGTAAGTCAAAAACTTAATACAGTAGCATCAGAGTTTTCACGATCTTTATGTCTTGCTTCTCGCATAGCATTTTTTCTCTGCTACATGAAGTTGGTATTTTTCTGAATCTGCAGGCAACTTCTCTTTAAGACTCACCTTGTGCTCTTCACACGTGTCACAGCGATCACTTTTTGGAAAATGGAAATCCATGTTAAATTCTGTTAAGAAATATTCTCCTATACATACTCTCTTTAATAATAGTATCAGGATGTTTTTCAACAAAAAGAGAATACATCTTAGAAAATATTTAATGAAACTGTCTAAATACTGTTTAGAGGAATTCTTCTTTCTGCAGTAATGTGATTCCACAACTGGGAAGGATTTTATATGTATCCTGACATCATTTTTAGCGTAAGCAGGAATCACAGTACTTTTGTTATGTCCTCTTTGGTCATTTTTTGGTAGGTCAGTCTCAGGGTCTTTCTTAAGATGGACATTATAAATTGGTTTCTGAGAAATGCTTAAAGTGCTTAAAAAGATGGTTTTACAAACCTGGATTCTTTCATTGTTAATATTAAAATAGTATCGAAAAGAAAACTGACGTCTTGATACAGAGTTTTTCAAACACCTTTATTTTGTTTTCTGGCTGTTAGCGATCTTTCAGTAAGATTTTTTTAAGAACATGTACTTCTCAATTTTGCGTCTTTAAAGTATAAAAAGCCTTAAATACTGCCTGTCTTTCATCGCAAGTAATCTTTCCTTATTGCAAAAGAATTTGCAATTTGTTTAGGCAGTCTTTTTTGTTTTAATTTCTTTCTTATGAATTAGTTTACCTTTTTGATTGATATATTCTTCCCCTGCCTGGTGTTTTCTTTTCCTTTGGTTTATTTTCCAGTTATCTGGAGTTTGTAATCTTTTCCTAGGCTTCTTCTGGACAGGCAAGCTGTCAATATCATCTGGAGTGCCTTTCAGTGATTGTCTGTTGAATTTGTTCGTCCCTCAGGAGTAGGGTGAGGAGACTTGTCCGGAGTAAATACCAAAGTTTGTACTGATTCATTAGAAGAAAGTTCTGTGACAAAATCACCTTCATTAATGCTTTGTGTATCTTCTTCAATAATTGTAACTACAGTTCCATCTAGTACATTTAAAAAAGTCTTCTTGCACTTCGTCACAGTTTTGATTTGCTGTTATGACTATAAAAATGTTCCCTTCATCACTAAAAAGTTTGCCTATCATGGTTTGTCCTCAGCGAGTTGGTCATGACTGTCCTCAGCGAGTTGATCATGGTTGTCCTCAGCCAGTTGGTCATAGTAATTATCCTTTGTGGTTTCATCATGGTTGTTGTCTGTGATTTCATCATGATTGTCCCCTATGATGTCATGGTTATCCTCTGCGGTTTCTTCATGGATGTCCTCCATATATTGCTCAAGGGTTATTGTGTGCACCATAATTAACTGGAATAAAGAACACAGATTAGGATTAGGTAGATTATAAATACAACCTAGGTAGGTAGGTTATTGCGTAGAACATGAAAATGCAAATACGTACTTATTCTTTACAAATAGCCTATCTATATTTAGGTAAGTTATTGGTTATCTCAATAGGAGTTAATAATTAATTTGTACTGAATTTTGGACTGTTTGTGTAATTTCATGAAAATTATTGACAATCCTATATTAACACGACTTACATTTCTGAGTTACTTGGATCTAGTATGTTTACACATTCAGTGGGATATTCTTCTACTTGTTCATCTTGGAATGTCATCTCCTTGTTCATTGGGATCACCCTTTGTAGGAACATAGTTGTTGTTTACACATTGATCAAGATTGCTCTCTGAACCAGCATTGCTAAAATCAAAGAAAAAATTCAGAACATACATGAATAAAACTAATGGAATTTATAACCAAATGAAAACACTATAGACTTTAATAGAAATTTTGATTGATAAAATCATAGCTATTTGAATAAAATACACAAATTTAGCATTCAATTTGGATTCTGGTATATAGCCATTTACCAGTTTTAATGTTGTTTTATCTATGTTAATGGTTTTAGAGCAAAACATCAGTATGGGTTATTTTAGGTTAGATTTCTTACCTGTCAGAAGTGAAACTCTGATTTCTTGGAGCACACTGATCTTCACTATCATCTAGTGCCTCTAATATTTCACTATCGTTTATGGAACTCATATTAGTTATAAAACATCCCAATAAATAAATATTACAGTTTCTAGGAAAACCGCAAGCAAAATAACCTTAATACAATTGAATCAGGCTTTTACATCAGCTGATAGAACCTTACTGCATTGAAAAAGATAATTCATTTAAATAACATGGTTCCATCTGCAAATGGAACCTTATTGAACTAAAACTATTTGTTTTTGGGACCAATATGGTTGTAAGTTGCAGTTAGAACCTTCTTCAATTGTAAAAGAGTGACTTTAGCAGATAGAACTATCTTATTTTGCTTATTATTAAATTATCAGCTGACATAAACCAAAAACAGATGTTTTAGAATACATTCAGTTTGTCAGTTAGAACCTTATTACACCAAAACCTCATTTTATGAAAAAATGTCAGTTAGAACCCTTTTATTCTAAACCCACGCATTGTTTTCAATGTAATGGAAAACATTGCCCATAGCAATTCTGGTATTCTCATCCAATGAATGGCCTACATCACCCTTTCCACTAGGTAACAAAAAATTGGAGAAACACTTATCATGGTACTTAGCTTCGACATAGACAAGGTCATACTCAAAATTTACACGCTCCTTTACATTTCTTCCATATTTATCACCACGCGCCTCTGCAGCTTTTAAAACTGTGTCTTTAAATGTGAGAGTACTCACTTCTCTCATAGCGCGTCTGTATTTTTCTTTTTTTCTTTCGATTTCTTCACTTGCGTCTTCTCCACAAAAACAAACATAATTTTTTGAAATCAAAAGAATTAATTCTTTCTTTGCGCGGAGATGTTGATGTACTCGGTGCAATACTCTAATTGTTCGTATAATTTTTACAACAATTACTGTGAACATTTAAAAATGTCACAGTATTCCAATATTCAATGTTATTATCACTTCTAGCGACTCTAGCATTTTTTAATGTTTGTAGACCACGTCTAACTTCTACTACGTCACCACTAGATAACGATTCATTACATATGAAACATTTATCACTCATGAAAACTGTTCAAAAGCACAAAACTACGAAAATAACGTCTTTAACACTCAATAAATATTTTTCAACTGAGCGAAACACAGTCCGACAGGCAGTAGTACCAGGTATAAAGTGACGGATCTCAGAACAATGTACGGGTCATTTGTATTATATATAGTAGATTTTACTAAGTTCTAAAACCTCTATAATATAAGTATATTTGTCACAAAAAGCACGAGTAGAAGTTAGAAGTTTATGAAAACTTAAATGCATTGTGATAAAAAGCAATAGAGTTGATGCCTTATATGTATACGGTATATAATACCCTATGTGAGTGCATTCTACTCGCTTTCTCAGCACTCTATTCAGAAAACGGTTAACTTTACACAAAAATGCAAGAGACATTTCTTGTATGAGGCATACTTTTTATAAGGTCCTTTATTGACCTCCGAGCCATAGGTCGCTAGATATTCGTGAAAAACTTATTTTCGTGACCTTTTGACCCTTTATAAATGTGTTAGTCGGCACGATATCAATGTCGATTTTTCACATCTTCATTAGAACGCGATAATGAAGGTGTATACCAAAATTCAGCACACTAGGAATTTTTCCGCAGATTGAGGTTTAAGAAACCTAAAATGACTGGACTAACACGTTGCACATGGTATTGACATTCCGATGAATTACTGAGCAAGTTTTGTGTTGTACTGCCTGTCCTGTTATACAATCGTAAAATGTCTAAACAAATAAAAACGAAACTGAACTACGAGACATAGTTCTATTACGCGCTGAAAGCATAGTAAACTATCAGGTTAACGCAAGTTAAAATATACAATGAATATACGTATCAATGGGGGGGGGGGGGGGTTATATAACCCCCAACTCCTCTTGATACGGATATGGAAGAAGTAGGCAAATTTGCGACAGCTAATATTTTCGATTTATTCTCATGAGATTTATATCTTCTCAATATCTGGAAATCACTTTGAGATACAACAAAAACGATTGTTAATATTATTACAAGCATTATTATTACGGACATCTTTTGTTTTTTTTATCTAGTTTAATAAAGAACGGAGTTGTGAATTCTGTTGAAATTTGAACGGCCGCCGTATTGAAACGAAATGGCATGCCAAGCTGACCAAGAACTTAGCCGAGATATGTATGATATACATTTCTGTACCAAGTACACAAAATCTGCCTGAAATGTTTAGAATCGTTCAGATTTAAATTATAGAAACGACAACAAGAAAAGCAAATTTTGTCCACGATTCGTTGTTACTAGCTAGTTCCATTAATGTCATTCATTAATGTCAGATTCAGAATTAAAACAATACTATGCACTCACACCAAAGTGCATATCCACTAACTCTGTGCAATTTCATGGACATACATCTCATGGTGGCTTCTAATGATTGACAGCTGTTTCAACAAGCATTCTCTAGCTGTCTGTCATTATTACTGACTCGTTACCTGAACACTGCATCCTAATATTAATAATTCATTGGCCCAGTTACTTTCCGAAAGCTTGAGGTGTCTTTTAAATTCTCCTCTCATAAAGAAATGATACAGGAGACAATATTTTGATAATCAAAAGACACAAATCGGTTATTTGTGGTGAAAATATCCATCCATAAAAAAGCATCGAAATGAATGAAACTAATTTTGACAACCCCTGAGATTAGTGATGGCCACTGGAAGATATTGCAATTCCCTTATCCATTTCAAAATAATTTTATTTTAAGTTTTTGAGGCTTTGAATTTGGAAGATGAAATAATTATATTTATAAAAGACTAATTGAAATACCTCAAATTTCTATACAACATTCCATAATATTTGATTGAATAGCTCTAACAATTTCAGTAACACTTCGAGTATTTTAGGCCAGTGTGGAGGAATCTTATAGTATATGGACCCCTTTGATAAGTTTGAATCGAAAGTATAGGCATGTGATGCATAATATATTAGCTTTTATGGTCAAGAGTTCAAAAGTTAAACAAATTTGCGACTGGCTCCTATTTCAGGTTTTGCGCGTTTATGAGAACTTTTGCTTTGAATGAATAACCTAATATGCAGTATTAGAGTTTGCCTAGTTTTCAAGATATATACATACCCTGTACATACGTGTGAGAGGTCTACTTCAGTCAACAAATGTCTAGTTCCGGGACATGTAATCTACTTCTTGTATAATATTTCCTTCACCACAGTAGCGATATTGTTGCTCCGATTAATAAAATATACATATGCACAAAAGTATAATTCTTCCTTGTAATATCATCACAATTTCATCGTAATTTCATCATAAATTTATTCATGTCAAAATAGAATGATCATAATTCATTAATATGATAAGAATTTCTTAGTTTGTTGGTGAAATTGTATTTTCCAAGGTCATCGGAAAGAGAAAAACAAACATATAGGTCTATGCTATGGGTGGTGTTGATCATAATAAAGATCTTCGTCTGTTGAGAGCACAAGGCACATGTGTGTAAAATACAGTTTTTTATTCCATCGTGACAAAAATATAGTTCTTCTATGGCTTACAACCCTTTTTGATCCCCTATAGGTGGTTGATCTTCATGACAAATGCTTACTTTGTCTGCATAGAGAAAAGTAAAATTTTACGTTTCTTGCTCATCGGGAAGTAAAAAATTTAGTTTTGTTTGATTTCCATGAGAAACATGTTGTTTTTCTACTTAGAACAAGAACATACTTGTTCTAAATTTAAACTTTCTGATTCATTTGAAAGTTGGAAAATTGGTGATGAGTGAGGGCTTAGCCATTTATATTTAGAGGCAATACTTTAATTTTAAAAACTTCTGAAGGAAGATTTTCTGATTTTTTCCTATTTTGTCTAGTCCGTTTACTTAAAAATGGTAATAAGGGTCTAGATATAATACCTAATTTACACTATATAAGAAAACAACCTGGTTTTTGTTGAAATCGATAGTGGAATGTTTTATCAGTTGGAAGATTTATCAAAGGCTACGCTAATTTTGGGAGAGGTGGAAATGGGATGGTACCAAAAGCGTTGACAATATGAAAGAATAATCTTTTCCTAAGATTATATTTTACCTAACGTATAACACTCCCACTCCGACCGTTAGACACATAAACAATATTTCAATAGTTTCTGACAATTGTTTTATCTGTTTCAAGCTAAGTAAAATATGATCTGAAAAAAAAAAAAAAATACTATTTTTATATTTTGAACTCTTTTAATACCCTCGCATTTCGACCTCCTCCAAAACTAGATGACTGAAAGCAAATTTTTTTCTTAGGGAAAATTTCTCTCTCAAGATTGTCTCTTTCTAAAGAAACCATCTTGTGTGCTTATTCAGTGTAAATTGGTTCTCCGCCTCTTGACTGTAAGGACTGATGAGCTTAGACAGCTTTCTAAACTGTTTGATACTTGTTTATTATCAAATTTAATTTCTTATATTACGTGTCCGTGTCTTAATTTCATACACTTTTCTCATACACTTAGTTTATGAGGTGGTGTAACGGGTGTTTGGCAGAGTTAATCTCTTTTGTCGTGATCGGTTTAAATATTTAGTCACAGCTCTTTAAAATACCCTTCCTAAAGGCTAGAAAAATCAAAATAGTGATGCAAATACCAACGGCAATATTGTAAAAAAAGTATATGAAAAATAAAAAATAAAAGAATATTGGTGGCAGTATAGGTATGCATGTATGTTTAGTCTAATTAAGACCTGTTTCCAAAGTTTCAATAAAATATTGTATTACCTTTCAAAATTGCTGCTGGTCAAGATTTTTATACTGCAATGAACAACTGATTGTTGTAACTAAGGGATGAAGTTACCTGCTCAATGTTGACAATTTGTACACTCATTTTGAATTTTTTAGACGTAGTAAATGTTGTTTTGCCAAATTAATCTTTAATTACGTTTTATAGATTTATTTATTTTAACCAAATACCAGTTATGACAAGTATTTACTGTTAATAACACTATTAGACATTCAATAACTAGTAATAGGTTAACTATTAAATGTAATTATTAATTGAAAATTTGTAATTGTAATGTAATTGAAAATGAACGTGTAAGTTAATTGATTTTCTTTAGTAAATCAACTCATTTAAAGGGGAAAGAACGTACAATAACATTTTGTAAACTAACTATTGTTTGCTTAATAACAATTACATAAACAAAAATTTAAGATAAATTCGGCTATACAACATTTAATGCATCCAAGAAAGTTTTATGACAAAAATGACAACAAAGAGTATGTCATCTCAGCTGTAAGTTACAAGTGGATCATTAATCGGCAGTTAAACAGCATTCATTAATAATTCGATTAGTGCACTTTAAATGGGGGATGGCGATCAGTAAATCGTTTAATAACCCATTATTATGTGTCGTACCGGACGGTTTAAAACATTCGGAACTGCTCACGTTATGCAGCTCTATTCTACGTGCACCCTCACACCTTTTCAGTTTTCACAACCAAATTTTTAAAATTTTACAAACAAAACATCTGAAGTAATAATGCTCTCCATAGTATTATACAAGATTAGAGTTTGTATTCACTGTGATCAAAATTATACCAATCTTGAACAGATTTAGTGTAAACAAATATTTTTATGTATTTTATAATAGATGTTTCCAGGTTTTGTAAATGGCTTGTAAATTCCAAAATCCTTTTATGTTTTTTTGTGCATTGTGTAATAGCTAATATATATACTACCCGTCTCGAAATTTTGAACGGCCACGCTTTGAAATCTTAAAAGGTATTGAAAAATATGTTTTTGTTTCAAATTGTCTAAAATTTCTATAAAACGAATCTTTAAATATGTTACGTGACAGCTGAAATAAGTATTACAACCGGCTTTATTTCGTAATATTTTGTTAAATTTGGCTGGTTAACGAACTTATTAAAAGCATTTGAAAGTATTTCCAAACTAAGTTTGGTCTAGTCTGTTTAAAATTCAGGTATTCAGGTAGTTCACAGGACCATGTTGTATCGCACATCCTCCGTCCGCCCATGGCAGACAAACGCGTTCAGAAGGGGAGAGAGTTTAAGAATTTAGAGCCTTAACCTGGGAGGAAATATAACAAAATTTTGGAGTAATTCTTTCACGACAGCGATTGTAATAGCCAATAACAAATCTACCTCATTTAAAAGCTTTAAAAACTTAAAACGATTCAAAGGGTTGTTACCCAACTACACAGCATGCCTAAGCTTATGAACAATCTATAAACAGTTTACTATAGGTTTTAGATTATAAATATTTTATACTTATATATATATATATATATATATATATATATATATATATATATATATAAATATTTTATACTTATGTATGTATATATACATACATAAGTATATATATATATATATATATATATATATATATATATATATATATATATATACATATACATTTTTTGTGATTCAATGTTTATTGAAATTATATATATATATATACTTCAAGAACTTCTTTTTTTGCATTCAATACACAGGTTGCATGGCTCGCATAAAGTGTTTTAAATTCAGTTTAATTTAATTCGGCATCATTATTCTTGTCACAGTGTTTATTCCGCAGTTTTCTCCTCGTAGGGTTTTGTAATCGCATATTGATTATGTCCTATTCTAATCATATGATAAATACGATAGTGAGTTTGTTGTTGGTTCCGCTATGACGCGTAAACTATGCAACCGATTGTATATGGCCACTCTCATCACCCCTGGTTAGGTTATAGGCCTATTCTTATTTCTAAAATTCCTTAGACTCCGCCCCACTGGTTTCTATAGTATAGTAGGTGAAAATCCCATCTTGGCCTCTAAAGATGCATTACAACAAACAATTAATGTTATTAATTGAAATAGCCTGTTAAATAATCATCTGTTCTGTGCAAACATTGTTTTATCACAGCATAACCATATGTTTAATTAATTTAACCCCTGTTTTTAAATTTGTTTAAATTTATAGTGTGAAATCATAGTGTAAAATGGAACGTTTTAGTAAAAATCTATTTTTAACCACACATTTTAGTAAATATTAAGTATGCAGTGCTTGGCCAGTACTGTGATGCAGATATAAAAGAAAAACCACTATCTAACTTTTAATATAAATTTAAATACTGCTATAAAACCCAACTTAGTTGTGTTTTGACAGAAGTTGGCTTCTCAGACCCAACTATCAGACACATATATAGATATATATGTATGTATTTGTATATGTATACATTATTTCTTGATCGGGAAACAAGGGTAAATCAACAAAGGAACAAAAATAGTGAGACCGGAGTAAATTTAAATGACCATAAATATACACCTGATCGTGGCAACAAGGCAAATTAACCATTGGCGTCGGAAATATAATTCACTCTAACCCGAAGTGCTCATACACGTGTAAAGCCTACGAAACTGCGTGCGAAGCCGTGGGTAACTGCTAGTACTTTTAGTAAACCATCTTATATCAACATGATTTATGGATTAGAGATAATATAATATTTTTTACTTTATCCACCAAAAAAATACGTTACATTTTCTAATACAGTTTTAAAAAAGTATTTTCTTTTTAAATAATATACTTTGGTGGTTTATCTGAAACTTAATGAAAAAAAAAAAAAACAAATTCGATTCCGGCGCGAAAAGTTTAGAAGGGATCTTAACCTTGAGATTTGCGCACATGGAAAGAACATCAATCGCAATTATCGCAATCAGACGCCTAGACGTGTCAGGTGATTGGGAAGCAAGACGCTATTAATGTTATTTGACACAATTATCCAACCTCAATCAACTAGCAGTTGGTTGTCTGTATATAAACCCTGAGGTGGAAAGACAGGTCACTCATTCCAGGATGAGGACTCCCACATTGCTTCTAGCTGCGGCTGTTGCTGTGCTCGCGGTGAGTTCATTTTGTAATAATACCTTACTAAAAATTTTAATTTTTAAATTTGTTAAAGTATGAAAATTCATTATGAGGTATTCAAACCTCAACTATCACTTAAGTTTTATTTTAGCCAAACTATTGATACAAATGGTAACATGAGTTACTAAAGCCAATTCCATATGTAATTATATATTTACGACTTGTAAAAGACGTATTTATTAAATTTTAACTTATAAAATGAGCGTTTGTTTATATACGAAATGAAATACGAGATTTATGTTTGAATCAAAGATGTACCGATTCTTTTAAAATTCTTGTTGGATATTTTTCCTAAAACATTGAACGTATAGTTATTATGATCCAGTATTAATTTGTTATTTTTTAAATACTAAAGTTCTAGAATAATAAGAAATGCAATGCAGCTATAACTTAACGTAGCCTCTAAATCAGGACTGAGATCTGAACACGTATACTGGCAACCAGAATGTAGTGCAACGGGATACAAAAACGTAGCCAGCGAGGGGGTTCAAGGGGTCCGGTCCCTCCAAATTTTCAATTACTGTTTTAGTAAACGATTATATTATTATTGAAATAATTCAGCATTGCTGATATATACTGCTGAAAGATCGTTCTCAACAAAGAAACGATTCAAGAACTTTTTAAGGAACAAAATGGGGTCTTACTCTCTGTCCACTACGGGAAAATATCAGTTGTCTGGACCCCCCTAAAATTATTTCCTGGTTACGTTCTTGACAGGATAATTTATAGTATTGTTAACGTAGCTGAGAGCGGCACTGAATCTTTATACATTAAATTGCAATACTGGATACAGCAGAGCATGCAATCAGATAAGTTTTAATATATTGGTTCAAACTCAGCATATATAATTTGAAACCGTGTAATACATTATTAAACTGTCCCAGGTTCTCCCGTCGAGCACATCACACCCTGTTGGCTGTGGATGCCCGAAGGTAAGTCATACTCAATTATTATAAAGTGTCAAATTATTAATTCATAATTTATAATGACAGTACATATTAAAATTGCAATTAATTTGTCATGATTTCCATCAAAACAATAATAACTTGTAACCACCTTGTAATAATTTACTAATATCAGCTCAAATACTAGTAACTATTAATGTAGTTACGTACTCGTTCAGTAGTGGCACCGAAGTTTTCTGTGACCATTTAAGTTCCACGAATGCTTAATTTAGGTTAAAGTAGTGCAGATCCTACGAGAAAACATTTCGATCAACACATAATACAAAGAAATTAAAACTTTTAAAGTCTATATAAGCTATTGTTTAATTAAAGACAACCCTATTAGTTTGCTAGAGTCCTATGTTGTAGGAAAAACAATAAGATTGTTCCGTTCAACGACTATAAATGCTATACAATAGTTTTGCTTGGTATAGTTTCTTATATTACTTTTTTACTCATTATTCTATTAGTTACTGTTCGTATAACTTTCGCTGCAATCATACGTGCTGTAACCCTAACGGCATAAAAGATAGTTGTCCTAAAAACTAGATGAAGTATTTTAATCTCATACTGTAAATCCTCATTGGATACTATCCTTTGATACCTTGTCAAACGGAATTAGAGAGATGAAAACTTCTAAGACCCAGTTTATGAACATTGATAGGATGTGTTGTTTCCGAACAGTTCCAACCACCGAAAGGTGCTTACGTGAAGGCTTCCAAGTCCTCCTCGTCCTCGTCGTCTGTGGCCAAGTCTGCTAGCGGAGATGAACAAGAGATCAAGGCCAACTCCCTCACTGGAGAGTACAGTAAGCGTGCCAGTAGCTCCGCCAGCAACTCCTTGGCCAGAAGCGCAGAGAGTAACGCTGAGTCTTATGAGGCCTACACTCCGGGCTACGTGTGCGGCGTAGGTCTGGTAAGTCTTTCTGTGTGTTCTCGGTTCTTGGTCTTTTTGATTTAGATCATTACTCAGTAATTTGTGAGGTGGTATCAAAGTATAATCGTATATTGTTGAAATACTAACGTAATATTAAACTTCTTACAGTATTTTATAAGTTGATTACTAACGCTACGAATTCTTGTACGAAATCTATTTTTCCAGCTTGCCAGAAACAGCGGCGAAAGCGATTATGACTATTACCTGAGAGTCTTCCGAGTAGACGTTGCTAATGCAGAGAGCCTCAGTGCCTTCTACGCCGCCGTCTTCAAGCAGTACAAGGGGGAGAGCAATGTCGATTACATCAACAGAGTAAACTTCATCTTTACCAAGGTCTACCCCAAGTTGGACTGCCGGTTCAACCAGGCTTACCTCAAGTTCTTGCAGAAGTACTACCTGATCGCTTACGCCAAGTTGGACGGAGAGACCGACGACGCCTGGTTTACTCGAGTTCTGACCAGGTCTACTTTGAACGAGGCGGAGTATCTAGTTAAGGTTGCCATTCTGAAGAAATACATCACCTTCGTTGACTGGAGCAAAGTGGATATCGATTGCAAGTACAAGACCGGCTTCATCCTAATTTCCTCCAAGGGTTCTTCAGCGAGATCTTTGGAAGAGAGTTCTTCCTCCGTAAGTTGTACTTGTTATGTGAATATATGTTAACTACATAGTTATAAAACACAAATTGTTGCTTATGAAGTAATAGTTTTGGACAAACATGTGCATAATTAATAACGAAATAATAATAAATGTTTACTGTACTTTTAGGTAGTTTTGACTGAAGAAGAAGTTAGAAAGACTTTTGCCAAGATCGAGAGTGAGGATATCACAACTTACTACAAGAGGATTGTCACCAAATTGTCTGTGACCGAATCTACCGAGGAATATGTCAGGACTCTCACCTTGGTCCGTAAATGCTACCCCACTCTTTCTCTCTGGTACGATGTCAGATATATTGACCTCGTAAGGAACTACTACAGCTCCCTGTACGCCAGGCTGACCGATGAGACCGATGAGAAATACTTCCTTCGCATCGTAACAAAGGAACCTTTCGAGACTGAAGATCAGTTTACTCAGAGGATCGAATTGGTGCACAGACTATACCCTAATCTGGTTCTCTGGTCTGATCCCAAATACTACAGTACAATTACTCAGAAATTCTACCTGACATATTACAAAAAGACATCATCCGAAGACGAGACCACCTACTTCAAGAGAGTAATCACCAGATGTGTTGGCGAGAGCGATATTGTATACATCAACAGACTGAACCTCATCAGACAAACATTCAGCGGATTGGATTTGTGGTACAGCAAGGAATTCTTGGATATCTCCAAACAATATTATATTACAAAATACACCAAGATTTCTTCAGAAACCGAAGAGTCATTCTTTAAACGCATCGTAGCTAAGGAAGTTGGAGAATCTGAAGAACAGAGTATCAAGAGGATCTCATTGGTACGAGAATTGTTCCCTAATTTGGTTCTTTGGACTGATGAGAAGTACTACGATCTCACAAAGAACCTGTATCTGACCATCTATAAGAAGTCATCATCTGAAGACGAGATCACCTACTTCAAGAGGATCATCGCTAGGATTCCCAAAGAATCTGATGAATGTTATATCAGCAGGTTGAATCTTGTGAAACGAACATACAGCAGCTTGAACTTGTGGTACAGCAGTGAATTCTTGAGCATAACTAAGCAATACTATATTACCAGATACACCAAGACATCTTCTGAAGACGAGGTATCTTTCTACAAACGAGTTACGATCAAGGAGGTTGGAGAAACTCCTGAACTATGGGCACAGAGAGTTGAACTCATTCACCAGATCTATCCCAACTGGGCTCTATGGTATGATACTAAGTACTACGAACTGACCAAGAATGTTTATCTGACTTTCTACAAGAAATCATCAGCTGAGGATGAGCTCTCATACTACAAGAGACTGACAAAGAAGTTTGCCTCAGAAACAGAAGAGGTTTACATCAGCAGGCTCACGTTGATCAAGCAGACGTACAGCACCTTGGATCTATGGTATAACACTCAGTATTTGGATGTTGTGAAGAGCTACTATGTGGCTAGATACACAAAGACATCTTCCGAAACTGAGGAATCTCTGTTCAAACGAGTGTGTGTCAGGGAAGATGGAGAAACTGTCGAAAAATGGGCACAGAGAGTCGAAATTATCCACCAGCTCAACCCTAACTGGGCTTTGTGGTATGATGTTAAATATTACACATTGACCAAGGACATCTACTTGAACTTCTACAAGAAATCAACATCTGAAGACGAAATCACCTACTTCAAGAGAATTACTGCAAAGACTGTATCAGAGAGTGATGTAGTCTACATCAACAGGCTCGACCTCATCAGAAGAACTTACTCCGGACTGAACTTGTGGTACAGCAAACAATACTTGGACGTAACCAAGAGCTATTACATTGCAAAATACACTAGGGGATCATCTGAAACCGAAGAATCTCTATTCAAACGAATTGTGGTTAAGGAATCCTGCGAGACTGTGGAACAATATGCCGAAAGAGTCGAAATTGTCCGTCAACTTTATCCTAACTTGGTTTTGTGGTCTGATGTTAAGTATTACGATTTGGTCAAGAGCGTCTACCAGATCGTATACAAGAAGTCAACATCTGAAGACGAGATTACTTACTTCAAGAGGATCACGACCCGAACTCTCCAAGAAACCGACGCCGTCTATCTCGGCAGGTTGACTCTTATCGAAAACACCTTCAGCAGCCTCTCGTTGTGGTCTAGCGTAGAGAACCTGAGCATCATCAAGTCCTTCTACTCCCTGAAGTATGCTAAGCTGGCTGGAGAATCTAATGAAGCCTACTTCGCTCGTCTGGTGGCCAAGGAGAGTTGTGACATCTCAGATGAAGTGTACGTCAAGAGACTGTATATAGTACAGCTCCTGACTTCATCCAGCTCCCTCTGGTATGATGTTCAGTTCTACGAAAAGTACACCAAGACCTTCTACTCTCTGTACTACGCCAAGCTGGAGAGCGAGAGCTGCGATGGATGGCTGACTCGAGCCATCACTCTGCTACCAGGAGAGACCAACGAGAATGCCATCAAGAGAGTTACCCTGATCAAGCGGGCTTCAGGAAATTGCGGCTGCTGGACTGTCGATACCCTCAGTAAGGTTGCAGCCTCTAAGGCGTTCTCTGCTGAATACATCTCTTTGATAAGGAGCTCCTTCTTCGGCGTTTCCTACACCAAGACTTCCTCCTCTTCTTCATCATCCACCAAGTCTGCCACATCCGAGGCGAACGAAGATGTTGTAGTCGTTAAACGAGGAGGATGCTAGGGTAAGCAACTAACAAATTTTCTTAATACTTTTAAGGGATTTTTCATTGAATACTTTGAGAAAATGTGGGTATACCACAAGAGACACTTTTAAATTCATCATGAAAGTAACATTAGTGAAATTCATTGTACTATTGAGTATTTTTTTTATTTGCATATATTATATTTTCACTAAGGTTTTGTATTTCCCAGGTATTTCTGCAAACATCTCTGCCCGGCCCCACTAAGCAGTGACTGCACATCCATGCTGGAAAATCAATTATTACGTTAATATTATTAATATATAAAGGAGTCTATCATTCTATTTGCTGTTTTAACTTTTCCTTCCACAACTTCCTATAAAATTAAGTTTCTTAGTATTATAAAGATTATTTTTGATATGATTATGTTTGCGCTTTCATTTCAATTTGAAAGGACAAACTATATTGAATTTAAATAGAAAGAGTTGGAATTAATTGCTTAGTTATTCAATTCAACCCTAAACGTTTAAGACAATACTTATCAAGTCAGATCATAGCATCAAGTTCAGGACCTGATAATCACTGATTCATCACCTGAATTCGGTTTCTTAGCATTCTTATGAGAGATACTCATCAAAACATACTGAAATCATAACTAAAAATTTTTTTAAAATAATTGCAATTGATTTTATTGTTAAATTACGGTTTTAGAATATAATTGACCTATTCGAAAAGTAATAAAAGCATTGCTGATTAACATACCATTTACTTTATGACATTTGAAATATATCTCATTAAATTTTTTTAATTGGCCCATGAAAATCAGTTTGAAAATGCTATCAAAAAGAGTATAAAAGTAAAGATTTAAATTTTATATCTTTGATTATTTAACGAGAAAAACATTAACGGCTGCATAAATTTAATCTATGCTGCTTTTCTGTTTTTATTTCGCAACGTTAAATTTCTCTGTTTTCACCCATGTAACATAAAACAAGTATGTACAGATAGTTGAAAGCGGTTTGAGACAAATATTACTTATATATCATGAAAGCTAATGCTGATGTAGGTTATACAAATGAAGTTCATAATTGACAATTAATAAATTTTCAAGTTACAGAATATACAATAATAAACAAAATAAAAAGATTAAATTTATTCTAACCAGTGATAATTTTGAAATCATGTGGTTGGTTGTGAAAATTGGTATACGACATTCTTGTTTAAATTGTGCCGAACATTTAATAACTTGATAGCAGAGAATCCCTTTAGCCACTGGTGGTGCGGCACGATATTGTCAGTTTGTTAGCGATTAAACAAGTCAATTAGTCTTTTTCAAGCTTGAGGTTATGAGTTCGACATGGACACTGACATCCGGGTACACAAGGCCCTAAGTCACAGCATGCACAACATTTTTCTTGGGGGGAAATGATCGACATTTTAGCATCATCTTGGTTTTGAACTCGCGTATCAACTCTGATAGGAATCCCTCCAGTGTTAGAAATACTGGAGAAAGAAAAAATGAGGAACAATACAAACAAACCAATTTTACTTTTGTTAGCTGCTGTAATCATAGCAGTGATATCTAAAAGTGGGTACTTATTTAAAAAAATTCAAATTTTATCGATTTTGTTGATACAAGGTCTTTGAAAATAGTAAATAGTTTAGTATTGTAAAGCATGACACCATTCATAACAATTAGTAAATACTACGTTTTGAAATGGGAAATTAAACCAAAATATCAGATGCTCATTTGACAATTCTAATGTATTTGCATGATTGACACCATAGAGTAAAATTGTGATTGGTTTGTCAAAGAAGATTAAAAACGATAAAAATATAGTCATGATTATTTAATATCAATACAATTCTAGTGCAACAGACTAGTATTATGAATGACTATTATTATCTATCTATTATTATTATCTATCGATATAAACTTACCTCTTAATTGTTCATTGGTACAATACTCAGTGGTACATATGTAAAACAACATGAGGTATAACCAGTTCATTAGATTTTGACCATATTTTAATGAGCTTATTTTGGAGTTCTAGTTTCTAAAAAGTTTCAGAAGAATTTCATAAAAGATGTAAAAATCGGCACATCTAAGACGTGTAAGTCTGACACTAACTTTTTATCTAGAAAAAACGTATTGTATAAGCTACTATATATGTTTGTATTAAGCAAAATAAAAGTCTACATACAAGCGGAACAACTGATTAGGATTTTTCAAAGACAATGTGTGTAATGATTGTAGAATTTACAATCCTGTAACTAAGTTGTGTTTTCCAATTCCAACAATTATAGTTTAACCGAATTCTTTAATTAATGCTTGGGTGGAAAAGGTTCGGAGATTTTCATTCCTGCAATCAATAATGGAACAAAATAATGGCCAGTGGTTTGAGTACCTAATTTGGTCAAAATTAGGAAAATATATTGTAGAAATACTCAGTTTACAACACAGTGTTTTGAAGTATATACAGTAGAAACGTTTAGCTTAGAACTTAGAATGGAACATTTTTGTTTACAATTATTCATCGGGAAGAAGCAGAACTAACATGCCATAAAGTTTTAAATAAGATAGTGATTAATAACTAATTAAACATATCAGGGAACTGCATTTTGCAGTTAGGAACTAAAGTGCGGTTCACACATTGATAGGCGGACTCCAAAAACGCTTCTCCTTCAGGACACATCAGTTCCGTCATATTGTACGAGGTGGAGGTCTTGAAGGTGGGATCGCACTTGTAGTATGAAGTACAATTTCCGGCCTTAGGAAACAATCCTGAATGGGGACAGGCTTGCTCGCAGACTTGCTTCTGCTCATTAAATACGTACGCTCCGATACACCTATCGACGGCAGAAACGACACCATTGGAACAGTAGACGAACATTTGCTTGTTATTGACCTTCACCTTCACGCCATTCTTATTGCTACAAATTGCCTTATTGATGCAGTGGTTGAGAGTTGTGCAAGTTTCTGTCAAAGGACTGTAATAACGGTTCGAGCCGGCACACTTAAAGACGAAGGAGTTCCCCTGGTGGCAGTAGAAGTAGCGGGAACAGTCGTTCAGATCCGGATAGTAACCATCTCGCATACAAGTGAAGTCTGCAGGGATCATGCAACTCTTGGGTTGCTCTGCGATGCAAGTCCCGGAGAGGGGATCGCACCAATTCCCTACCGGACATGTGAAGCGGTGTGTCTCCTGCAGACTTCGACCGTTTTCCGTGAGAGCACAGATGCGAACTGAAAATGCAAACAGTATGTTGTGATCAATATATAAAATATTGTTAATATCCAGATTATTCAGAATTTTATCTGAACATATAGAATTAGAAAAAGGTTTAAATTTATTTAAAGATTCAAAGATTTAATTACTTAAAAAGCTATAAGTTCTTTTAGTAACCTACCGAGAATAAAGGAATTCATTATTCATAATCGTACACAAATATAAACCACTAGAAAATTTCATACTGATAAAATTATATATAACCTACGTCAAAAGAATTGCTACTCTTAAAATTTCACATTTACCAAGAGAAACTGGAAAAGTTTCTTCTTATCTGTGATTGAATAATATATTTATCAACAAGGCTCCAATTAGTCATATTGTTTTGCTAATTCTGCATTATAGTAGCTAAATATAAATTACTGCACATTTGAACATCCATAACACAACATTGCAGTAGGCCTACCAATTCCAAGCGGTCTGACGTCGGATTTTGGATCCGGACAGAATAGTGTAGGTTCAGACCCTGTCTATGACAGTAGTACTTTTTATCAGTACTATCGACCTCCTGTATCTACCCCTCCCCATTATTCTGTTTGATACGGGCTTGCTTGAATGAACCACCCGGCGAATATAGAATCCACTAAATATTTATTAATCTTAAAAATAAATACAAATATAATATCTATTTAAAACTAGGCTGGCTTTAAATAAACTACTTGTTTACAAAACTTACTAATTGTCACTAATTTATTCTGTCACAATCCACTAACTAACTAAATTAACTATCTAATTTCACACGATTCTATTTAGCACTGTCAAAGTCAATTATTCTTAGACAAATCTAGCTGTCACGGGTATTATCACTAGTTTTGTCACTTCACAGCACTTCCCCTTACAAGGTCACTGGCGCTTCCGAGCATTCACGTGGAGAAGTTCACAACTCACTAAACGAGTGGAAAAGGGTCACTGCGCCCATCCACCGCTCAGATAAGAAGAGGTGGAGACGGTCGGATCAAAAAAATCGACCCAACCCACTGACCGCTCCCCTCCCAACAACGATATTCAGCTATTATCCCTTTGTATCGGAGGTTAGCCCGCTTGTCTGAAACATTCTCCCACACTCGTAACATTAACCGTCCTTTACTGTTCTGCCTCCAGAACAGTATCCTCCGAGTTCAAGGGGAACGACACGTTACCTTTATCGGGATCACGTTGCCCTGTCTACGCACCCTGTCGTTTTTACGTTTATCCAAGGATTGGAAATACAAATGGTGATGTCGATTCCCGAGTCTTCGAAGACCTTCTCCAACATTGATCTAACTATCTTCCAATATAGACCATCGTAGTCACAAACTAATTTAGTGATACCGAGTTTTGTCACAAATAAGTACTATAATAATAATCTTCATTGCAGGAACAATTAAAAGATTGCATGCCTGTGTCAGGTACATTCATTCAAGTACTGCAGGTGGGCACGAGTATTGACCAGACTTCTTCACAAGGCCTGATATGTACATTATTTACATAGTTTCTCCTTGGTTACCAGGTAGAACAGGTGCCGATCCTGACTTTGAAGGTGTAGTAATTTCCCCGCAACTGGTCTCTGGAGCCCAGGTTCCTCAATTCCCCCAAACTTCCTCTGAAAACCGTGGCGATCCCTCGGGAAGCAGCTGCTACATCCTAAGTTATGCAGTGAGCAAGGGCAAACTCGTTTGGAAGATCATATTTTTCTAAATCACCGTGGTCACCTTACTTCCTTTAACCGATCCTAAGTTGCCCATACATTGGTCAAAATCTGTGCTATTTGACTGTAGAGCTCGATCTTCCCAGCTTTCTTCTCTTCCGTTGTCACCGTGATACAGGGAGAGGCTGTTAAAGTGGACAAATCGAGTCTTCCCTTTTGTTGGCCTCTTAATCTGATAGAAGACGTCATTTATTCTTGTCACCACTCTAAACGGCCCCTCCCAACATGTCTGCAATTTAGGGCATAATCCACGGCGACTTCGAGGATTATACAACAAAACAAGGTCTCCTTGCTGATAGCCTCCTTTATCAGCTCAAACGTCATATCGGTCCTTCACGCTGTCACTCACCTCCTGGATGTTGGCACGCACTCTTCATGAGTGTTATCCAGCCGCTTCCGGAGCTGGGTGTTACAATCCTATCCGGATAGTTCTTCTCCTCGTTTGCAGCCAAACTGTAAGTTGCACGGTATCGCAGTTCTCAACTAAACACGATGCTTGCCGGTGTTTGTTTCGTAGTTCCGTTGACAAAGCTTCGGTACCCCATCGGAAAGAAGTGTAGGTGCTGGTCTCAACAACACAATACTGTTTCGGACGACACAACACTGCAGACTCAAAATTTCTTCCGTGGTTGGAACGCAGTCCATCGAGACCCCAAAACGGCTGATGAACTCCTTTATTAGAACGTCGGCTACAGTGACTGCCTCTTGATTTGGCAACGTATAACCTTCGATCCATTTGAAATAGTCCATCACCGCCGGAATATACTAGTTTCCATTCTCGGTCTCAGGAAAAGGCCCAGTTATATCGATAGCTACGTACCCGAAAGGTACTCCAACGTTGTACTTGCACAGGGGCTCTTTTCGATGCAAGGAATCTGTTGCTGATGTGCAAGTACTACTGCATTTCCTGCACCAATTCTTAACGTCCATCGTCATGTTTGGCTAATAAAACCTTTCTCGTGTCTTTTCTAGGGCCTTATTTACCTCAAAATAGCCCACTGAAACGCCGTCATGCAGCATGTCAATGACTCGTTGCCGGGGAACCATGTCTTGAAGTTTTCTTTGATTCCCATGTGCATTTTCTAAGACAGTCTTCAAGATACCTCCGTCTTTTTCAGTTGAATCCCACTGTGCCCACAAAGCACTTGTTGTAGCCTTGTTGTTTGGCGACAACGGTGCTACTTCTAGTTCTGCTAATAGGGTAGTCTTCCCTTCCTTAATCTCACCCAAGGTCTCAGGAATTTCAGTTCAGTGTCTTCCTCGTGCGCCTTTAACATCTCACCGTTCACCCACCACTAGTCATTTACATCCGTCGTCCTTCTTGAAGTGGCTTCCTTGTCATTTTGGTGCGAGCAGTGTGGACATCTTTCATCGCTGGGTCTTCGAGAAAGAGTATCGGCGTTCCGGTGAATAGTTTCCGCACGATGGACCGATTAAAATTCATATTCCAGCGGATTATTCTATCTACTGTGGATTATTCTACCTTCTGGAGACTTATCTGTTCTCAGGAGAAAATGGCGACCTTAAAGATACGTGTTTATAGAAGTGACTGGTGGAATTCACCACAGCAAGCGTCTCCCTTCGAGTGACACAGTAGTTCCGCTATGGCTTTGATAACACTTTGCTAAAGAACCCAATGACCTATTTTTCATCCTCCTGCTCCTAGGACAGTACACCTCCAATTGGACTATCACTAGCGTCGGTGTCAAGTATAAACCTGCTTTCTGGCCTTGGGTATCCAAGGAATGGAGCAGTATTTAGCGCTCTTTTTGAACTGTCGAAAGCTTTTTGGCAGTTCTCGTCTCAGACAAACCTTTGAAAATCCTCTCACGAACCATCGATAGTACGCACCAAGCCCAAGAAGCTTCTTACTTTGTGTTGTCGCGGAGGAGTGGCCACCTACTACTTATGCAGTATTCTCCGAGACCACGCATACACCTTCTTCAGATACTTCATGGCCCAAGTATCTGACTTGCCTCCGAAACAGATTGCATTTCTTCGTTTTGAGTTTCAGGTTGGCTTACCGTAACCTTTCAAAAACTTTTCCAAAGGTTTTCAAATATTATTGAAAGGGTTCTCTTAATACGATTATATCGTACAGGTAAATCAAACAAGTCTCCCATGACTATTTGAAAGTAGGACTAAATGAGGGTTGTTTAGTGTTATAACGTAACAGTTGTTATCATTGTTCGATAACATCCAATGCCAATGACGCAGTGTTGTGTCAAGGCGGTAGTCACGAGATAACCGAGCGTGATTGCTTGGATGGTAGACATCTGAGCAATCCTCTCATCGCAAGCAGCTTGCCTGTCCAGCCATTGGTGGTGGTTCGGAAGTCACCTTTAAACCGTTGGACCCCAGGTTGAGTGGTAGAAAACACTTCTTAGCCCTAACTTCGCCTCGTAAAATAACACATTCTTTAATTTACTTTTTTTATCTTGTTCTATGTTTCATTTCTGTTGTAACGGAACCGACTCTACTACTCCCCCTCATGCATTGTCATGGTTAAGCAAAAAACACTCAAGTCTCTGACGTGGCTTTGTCTCTCTGCAACTGTTGTCACTCTTCATTTGTATCGAACAAAAGAAGAATTCAGTTGAGGTCCTCCGGAACTAATTCAAGATGAAGTATCACTACTCATTTATGATCAGCGGTTGTCCGAAGTCGATATCTCAAGAAACGTGGTAGTAAAAGTGTATGTTAGTGGTGTGTGACATTGTAAAGCACTGTATAGATATTGTTTCAACATTAAAAATATTAAGTTATTAAATAAATATGTCATCAGAACTGTACTTTATTTATTAAGAGGTTAACGATGACACAAAATCCCAAATTCAAGAATAACCAAAATAAAGAGTGTGACATAAGTTATGTTTTTATTAACGGTACGGTACTCTGTAAAACAACTGTAACCGTGAACCAAAATCGTTGCAAATTATAATCCACGCGGAAGGCGATTTAATTGGAAATTTCTCCTTTCCCCAGTTCAAAATTATGAATATTTAAAGAGCACAGTATAATTGTAGCTGTAATAGTTGTAATTTAAATACCACAAAAGTAACCTTTCATCAACACGCATGTAATATCGATACATCGATAATCGATATCTTGCGTTGAAATGAAATTAAATTGGTGAGTGTGTAACATTAGTTTTGAATTTTATTAAGGTTATTTAGAATCATTGTGGGTAGTATTTCTCATAAAATAAGCTTATAATAATAACTGGGCTAAATTACTCATGTGATACATGAATACTGTTTCAGGTCTTTATTTAAATCAAATAATTTAGCTATTTCATAATGACACTGGTGTACCCCACTCCTTGCAATCACCTCCATTCATAACCGAATAGTTTTTCCTTTTCACTATTGTCGTTTGTATTCCTGACAATGGTGAATAATAATAACATAATAATCAAATGTAACCCATGCCTATTGGCATACAATACAATCACTTTATTATAAAAATGACATTTTTATATAGAAAAGGAATCGATGACATTTTGGATAGTCTGGAGGGCTGAAAACTGCTCTCCATGCTAGATTTGAATAGTGGCTATTGGCAAGTTGGGCTGAAGCCGGAAGCCAAAGAAAAGATTGAATTCTCTATCGGAGAAGGTCGGTCTATGGCAGTTCAACGTAATGTCATTTGGCTCAAGCGACGTTTGAAACCCTTATGGAAAAAAGTGTTGAAAAATAATTATTTGTAGATTTGGTTACACTAAACAGAACTTTTGTTTTAATATTGCAAACTGTTAACGACAATATCCTGCTTTATAACACTAGTAAAGTATTGTCGTTAAATGTATTAAGTTCACAGTTCACAGTTCAAATACGTTTATTTATTAACACGTTAGCTGCCAAGGCCTTAAATACCTGATTTCCATCAGAATGCCAACATCAACCGGCAACATTTTTTAAATACAAATTAGTGTAGTGTGTTTAGAGGGACATCTAAAATGATAATATACCATCAAAATGTTTATAAATATTTTAAAAAAATGTCGTACCGATCGGTCAACTGAGGCTATTTCCCGCGCGTTTACTACTAACTTTGTTCTCCGTGGGCCTGTATCCAGATACTTGGAAACAAAACAATAACAATAACTCAACAAGAACAACAACGGTGAGGACATAACAGAAACATTACAATCAATTAAATAAATGTTAATACAGTACACATATAGAAACATTTTCTATCAATTTTAACAATATGTTTAATTCCTTTTTAGACAAACCTGTATCATTGTCATCCGCTATCTTGGCAAACAGACCCCAATACTTTTGCCCCTGCAATAATTACTTGATTGTGCATTGGTTGTTAGTAAAAGTTTGTTAACCCTTCTTATAAACAGTTTGTACCAACCACAAGGCATTTTTATAATACGTACTGTTAGTTCCCGTCCTGTCCCCGTCGCATGCTCATCGTCCATGTCCATCAATATGTCTGTAGTACGTAGTGTATAGTTCTGTGTAAGTAAAGTGTTTATGCGAGAGTTTATCAACTGCAGTGTTTCGTGGTTAAAGTGAAAAGTATTGTCAGTGGTATTGTAATGTATGGGGTGAGTTTCTAGCTACATTATTCTCTTACATTACACAGTTTTTAGCTTTCAGCAATTTATTGGGCCATTACCGTATTAAATATTTTAGGTTTAAATCGTTAATGGTTCATAGATGTATCATCAATATAATTAGGAATCTTATTATACAAGTACGGCAGGATGTAATTCGGTAGAACGCTCTCCATAAAATGTATTCGATCTAGGCACTTCCAAGGTCTTCTTACTCCTACTTTTTTTGTGAATAATGCGTTTAAGATCGTTTCTTCTTTGTACATTTTGTTATAATTGTGTTATACGTATATAAACCAATTTGGAGAGAGTGTTTTTACTTCTTTTCTTAGTTATTCCAACTGTACATTTTCGTTTTAATTTTTTCTTAGTTATATCTTTGAACACCTATCTTGTACGTTTTCTATTTTTATTTAAATGTGTCTTAGCAGCTGTTCCCCAGACATTTACACCGTACCTAATAACTGACTCAACCAATACCTTATATATTGGTATCTTTAATATTCTGTCTATTGTGTTTCCTATTCTATACATAGATATTAAAACAAGATGTCAGTTTAATTTGTAATTCATATAATGTGGTCTTTCCAAATTAACTTATTGCAATACAAAAACTCCTAAATATTTACACTTTCTGGCAGTTTAATAGTCTCATACATACACTCAATTCCTTCCAAATTCTTATTCATATTTAAACAGTCACATGTGTGATATTGAATTTGTGGAATTTGTATTACTTTTAAATTTGGTATGTGAAAGTGCATCATTACTGTTTTTTTTGCCAACTAATAACGAGTCCTTTATCATGTGCTCACTTTGTTAGTTTATTAAAATCTGATTGGAGGGATTTCTGTGCTAAATTTTGTTTCTTGTGCCCTGACGTTAGGACTATAAACAGGATCGGAATGTGCCCAAATCTTACATTCTTTTACTATCTCAAACATTTGATTGATATAAACTAGAAACATTAGCGGACCAAGGTGGCTACCTTGCGGTATCACGTAGGTCACATCTTTTAATTCTCTGTTACATCTATCTACTTTTATTCTGAATTTTCTGTTTTTTAATATTTCCGACAAGCAGCCTAGTCTGATCCAGCACCAGGGGCTGGTGAATGCGCCAGCGAGATCACGTAACTGCCAGCGGAGGATAGGCATGCTCAACTTCTGATTGAGGGTAGTAAACACTAGCCCGCTGGTTCTACATCAGACTAGGCTGCTTGCTGACAATATTACCAGTGGCTACCAGGACATATGACCGCGGCTTTAACGTGCATTTAACCTTACCGTGGCTGTTATTGTGAATTATTTACTGTAAAACAAGGTAGAAATAACACAGTGTTACTGATATTTGTGCATCACTGATTGATGGCAAATGTCCGGTAAAACCCTGTTTCCTTCACAAACCTTCCATCTTCAAAAACAAACCTCAAAGTATGTAAGAGTATGTTACACACCACGTGTCGCGTAATAGGCTTCGTTGTGGTTGATACTAACTTTCAAGTTGTAACTTATTTTCATTCTAGAAATGTCCTACGGATAGATACGAGTAGACGGACGGTCGATCGTACAGAAAATTCAAAATGGCGTGACGCTCAGCCAAATTGCATGGTTGTATATGTACCATGGTAGAACTCATTTTTTGTCTATATAGAAATAGTCTCATGCAAACTTTAAAGTCTGCAGATAAAATCTTTCTCATTGCTATAAAAATACATTCACATTTTTATTCACATAGTTAGTTTATTTATCACAACAATGTTGAAATAATTAAGTATCTATCTATACATCAACTTGCCACAAGATGAAGTTTTAGTTTTTTGTTGCGGTAGCTAGGTTACGTAATAATATGTCAAATCACCATCTGTTTGATGACAAACCACAATGAAAACAACTTTGAATGTGTATTCAGGTAATGCATGTATATTATTTTATTCATCGTGACAAGGCAAACTCAACTATGCCACTGGAAATACCTTAGGTCGAAAGAAGATTGCAAGATACGTAACTACAACCTTTTCGGCAGAAGTAGGTTCCTGAGACCTACATATTTATGAATTACCTTTGTCGGGGCAATAATGCAAACTCAAATAAATTTGATACCGTATAACGTTAGACCGGAAGTTAATTTAAACGGCCTGAAATAGACGCTTCTTAGCCGAAGTAGGGTAGGGTCCGATAAGCGGACCCGTTTTTTATATCGAAGAATGTAATCATCGATAACTAATATTCGTATCTCTAATCCTAGACTATCAACCGATATAAAAGTATAGTCCTCAATAAACAATCATAGTTTTATATTAAAATATTAATTTAATATTTACAGTGATTAAACAAATTATTATAACAAAAATTAGGAAAAACTGAAGACAACCATATTTGCTCCTATCACAGTTACAGTTGTTTCTTTCCCACAAATTTCGAATAATGGGTGTTTCGGTACAAGTTCAACATGTTGAAACCACGTAAAATATGTCTTATCATTTTTCAAAGCAATGTTGTGTATTTTTCTAAAATTGACTGCCATTTTTAATGATCAAATTTTACTTATGTAAAATTGAAATATTACCTTACGTGTATTATTTGAAAAGTGTTTACAGCTGTTGATATAGATTATATAGATTGATATAGATAAGTTAACTGTTCAAAATAATTAATCAGTATCGATTGATTACATTGATGGTTATGATTAAGTAATATCGTTTGTCAATTTCGATATGTAAAAAACCAGGTTCCGCTTATTCGTACCCTCCCCCGAAGTAGTATTCTAGTATTCTCTACATCTAGGAAATATAAACAGTAGGCGAGATATTACCTCAGTATTTCAAAAAGTATGTTCCATATAGCCATAAAAAATGTCCTATCGAAACTCTAAACCGCGAAATCATAAATACAGTTTAAATATCTTAAGCGAAAAAGTCATATAACGATACATAAACATAACCAATTAATATGAAATGCATAGTTTTACTTTAAAAGCAGCCTTGTTGTTGAAGCAGCGATTTAAAAATTTAAGGTTGAAGCGTGAGAGGGAATAATTAGCATATTAATACAAAGTGGGTTTTTGTTAGATCAAATCTGCAAGAAACTCCCTTAAAAACACTTTATAAGCCGATGAAAGTAAACATTACTAACATTTTCTTAAATTTATTAAATCCCGTTTTATATGTATGCATTCTTCATATGTATTATAAACGAAAGTTGAAAATCAATACCAATGTGCTACACAAATAACTATTTTACTTTTCAATACTTGACCCTCAAAACTTTACTGCCGATATAAGGCTGGATTTGATCATTAACAGTTTACAGTATTAAAAAACAAAACACCTGTTTCGTGTTAGCAAATCTAGAAATAGCTGAGAATTAGACTCCAAGTGGGATATTTATTATTACAAAATCAGTTTCTCGTGATTATATTTTCGATAATATCTTGTTCGATGTATTATTTCGCTTGTGATGAAATTGACTCTGTCACTCCCCCCCCCCCCCCACGTTTCGTCTTTGTTGAGCAAACAAATCACATAAGTCCCTAAGATGTCTCCGCCTGCCTTCAGTAGTCGTCTTCCTTCATTTTTATCCAGCAGATTAACACTTTATTTCAGGTCCACCCATATAGGATCACCGTATCGGAATTATATATTATTTTCAAATTTAAGAGTGATGTTGTGAGAGACGGCTACAATGTAATTTTGCATTGAACACGATGCTGAAATATCTGTATTTGTTCTTTAGATACTGTTATTTTAAAACTTTTAATTCTCTGCATGACAGTGAGTGCAAAAGTTTCATGATATCTACTTTAAAAGTCAGTTATACCAGCACTATTACCTGGGTACGAAATGTAGCTTACCTGTCGTACAGTTGAGGCATGAATAGTTGACCGTGCAAGGGTCTGTGGTCATCAATAGAGCTAGCAGTTTAGGGTCTGGTGGTATGTCTTGAGACAGATTGGGCAATACCGATTTGCCCTGAGAGAACAGTTCCTAATGATGCACATAGTACCTGAAATGTACAAATAGACTTTAATACTACAAAGCTTAAAGGAAACAATAGAGGCACTCATGTGATGGTGAAGTTTGTGGTATTAATAGGGGTTATTTAAACAATAAGTTCTTGTATTTGAGCTCGAGAGCATCTTAAGAGAATTTTTAGCATTTTCTATTTTAACAATAAATGAATGATGGAAACATAGGGTAATCCAATCATTATTATTCACTAATAAGTACTCTGGCAGTTTCTCAGAAAACTTCCTTTGCAGTTGTAAGTCTAACTCTGAAAAATAGCTCTGAAAAATTACAAGATAGGGATATCAATAATAATGGTGACATGCTGAATTTGTAGCGAGGGCAGTGTTTAGGACGAGTGTATGGGGGAGTGTTTAGAAGTGTGTGAAACAGATACGTAGGTTATTAGAGGAGTTTTTCTGTAACTTGAGAAACGTCATTCGGGATGGCTTGGTAGGAGCATCTTTCAGGAAGGAGTGCACTCTTTTATCGCCCAGCGCCGTATTAATTCCACGGTGACTCGATTGGCACTGCGTACGGCAGTCATAGATACCACTTGCACTTCATAGCGAGGGCTAATGGCAGGATTATCTCGACATCCTGGGGCCTGAACACGAGTTTCGTCTGGCGTCTCTCAAAGACATTGAGAAGTGAGATGAAGCTGATTCGCTCTTTCAAAGGCTCATCATTTCGGCAGAGGAGAAATGAAAGTCCCGAGGAGAAACGAAAGTCCCGTCAGCACCATGAAAGACCACAATACTCGTATACTAGGTTTCTCTGGTATGGTACAGTGGTGTAGAATGAGATACTGTAGTAAAAAAACATTGATTTCTACACCAGTTAGTTTTCGCTCTTCCACTTTTCCATTACGCATTTTATTTGGCGTTTGGCTGTTATATCACATCCAGTTTATTTATGGTTTTTATTTAGCTAAATTTCTTCTGAAACGTATAGATGTTAGGAATTTGAGTGCAAACTGATTTAAGCATTTAAAAATGAATTCTTTTATATATTATTTTTGACTATTGTGGTATAAAACATTGACATCAATTACTCCTAAAAATATCGATTCTTATTGTTAGGTTATTAGCAGGGTCCTCTGTTTTAAAAGCCTGCCGCCGAAATTAAAAGACTTGTTTGTATTTTGAAAGCCAGTAAACAGTTAAAACGGATACAATGTTATAATATGCAAAAATTAAACACAATATGATTAGAATATTTGAAGAAAATTTGTGATGAGTTAAACTAATTAGGATTAATATTGAGAAAGAAGGGTCTATAGATATTAAATCCTCTTGGTAGATATCACAGGAAGTTCTAGTTTTCAAAATTAAAATGTTTCGAAATGTTGTTATTTTAGCCACAATATTTTTAATACGATAACAGACATACTGTATTGTACAGTTATTTTAGATCTGTTTTGGTTAAGAAGTTAAATATCAAACTAGACGACACTGTCGACAGAAGTACGACAACTACTATAACAATGTTATGTGGTTGTAAAACTGTGGTAACTACCAGGTTCCCGGTAACCTGGAAAAAAGGTGATAAAATATGACATTTTGTCACTTTTCTATATCCGTGATTAACTGACATTTGTTCTAAATTTTACAAGTAAAAGGTATTTTACCAGCACGTCTATGAGGTACTGGTACATCAGCTTATGTGTATATTACTTATATTTTACTTACATCTTTAGTTTACAACAAAATTAACACTGGTTACTTAAGGTAAAAGCCAACGTCATTAAGAAGTTAATTTACTTCACAAGTATACCATAACATCTTTACAGTAAAATATAATTCTTAAAGCGATTATGATGAACTAATTTTAATAAGTAAATTTATTACGTAAAATTATGGAAACCAACCAGGGGTTCAAAATAAATAAATGTATGTAATGATAATAATATTATTCGAGTATATCTAAAAATTCGTTCAATAAATGCTCACAGGATAAATAGATTAAGCATTAGATACACTTTCTATTGCAATATGAACAAAAATTTTGAGTGCAGATATTACATCGATTGTCTTTGAACATCTCGAAAATGGAGAGGAAGATGGCCAGATCTAATATACATAAGTTGTGAACTAATAACATTTTAATATTTGTCTTTTACTCAGTAAATAGCAAGATACAACTTTCTAAATTGGTGCAACCACAAAATAAAAATTCCACTTTCGTTTGCTTACCTTATATACTATGAATACCGTATACAGTACACCACGTGTGATATGAATGTTTCCTACCGTAGAAAGTTTTTGTTTGTCAAGCACTCAAGCTTTGTAGCTAAGTATTATAACTAATAGACGATGAAGAAATATTTTTAGTAAACAATATTATTATTTCTAGCCTATAAAGTGTTTAAAAACCGCATAATCATACCGGCATTTAAGCACAATACCCTAATATGCTTTGTTGTCTTTAATCATCATGGTTGCAATAATTTGCAGGTTGGAGTAAGATAATTATCATACATATAATTAAATTCATTAAGATAAACAGCTTCATGTTGAATACGTATATTTGTAAATGCTGTCCAATTATTTTATATTGTGTCAAATTCGTCCAAAACCATACCTGAAACAATTTAGAATGTCCACATAAAGATGTTTTAGTTTGACAATTTAGTACACTTAAGCTACACAAATAATGGCCCCCACCCCAGTATCATTGTTATCAAAAAGTGTTTAGAGAACCAACAAAAGTGTAGAATCTCTTACCAAAATCAGTAAAGATGCCATTCCGTTGTAAATAAAAACAATGAAAGATTATCAATGTCCACTGCAACTCAAGCACAACTTTCTGGGAATACTAAAAGAGAATTTGAGTCAGCGATAAATCAGTGATAAGGGCTTCCCGTTGTTATCATGTAAACAGAGCGGCATCAAGGGGGGGGGGGGGGAGGTATGGCTGGTCGCTTAGCCCGGCCGACAAAATATCGAGTCATTATGTTACAACTGTTTACGTTAGTTTTCTGTCTCCCACCGAATCGCTTTTCTCGAGGATCAAAAAGTATATATACCTAAGTTTGAACGTTAATCACAAGCTAAGTGAAAGTTAGCTGCTTTATTTTTGCGTTTAGACACATAAAACAAAATTTCAACCAAAACAAACTGCAAATTTGAAAATTTATATCTTGGAAACTTGAGATCCAATTAAAACCAAAATTTTATACAAGATGAGTACAAGTACTGTATGTTATAAAGCTTCAAATGTTGTACTTCCATCTTCAAATACCTAGCGAAAAATTGTAAAATATCATCCATTTCTTTGTATATAATTTTGAATATAAAACCCTTTAATTACATTTATTCTATTGCAAATAGTTTTGGTAATTTTAATTTTTCCGATATTAGTTTAGGCAGGCAATTGTGTGCCTTACATTGCCTGAGTTATTTCTTACATAAGGCCTCAGGGTTCTTAAGAATTGCAATGCCTTGGCCTGGTTTTGATATTTCATTTTTGAAAGTTCAACTGGTCAGGTGTTAATAGCATTGGGGGGGAGGGGGCAGGTGAGGTGAAAGGATGTGGAATAAAAGACGTTATTATGGTAACAATCGAATTTTATGATTTGAAGATCACATAGTATATCTATTGTACATAACAGACAAGTTTATTAGACTTTGAATAACATTTATTTCACGGTAGATCCAACGGTTGGCATTGATAATATTAACCAGCTCAGCATGCCTGTAACACTAACAAATTACTCTCACATACCTTACAGCAATAATACAAATTATAGCCAAAACAATGTACTATTTCAGTTACAATAAAATAATATGAATAATTCTGCATCGTGATTTACTATCACTGGTAAATAAATACACATTTCCAATGTTTTATTTTATTAGTTGTAACAAAATAAATACTGGAAAATTAGTCTTTGGAGTCAAATTCTGACCACCTTACGTATTAGGATAATTACTTACGTAATTACGTAGATAATTACTTACCTAATCCCTGAAATAACGGCGTGAAAAACAAATGGTTACTCCTTAGAGAATGTACGCACTATAAATGTACGCAAATTGAAAATAGTTGTGAAATTAATTAAACACATGGTTGTGCTGTAATAAAACTGTAAAAGTTTACACGGAACAGTTGATTACATTTGACAGGCCCTTTGAATTAATATTTCATGACTTTAGTGACCAATATGGGTTTTCTCGCTATTAGGATGTTTGCTCGGAGGGATTTTCAAAATAAGAATAGGACTGTATTCATGACAGAGACCGTAAGAATGTCCATGTGTTTTTATGAGGGGGGGGGTAAATACAACTGATATTTTCCCAAAATGGACAGAAAGTAAGGCCCCATTTTGTTCCTTAAGAAGTTCTTGATCCATATCTATATTTCAGCAGTACATGTCAGTAATACTGAATTGTTACAAAATAATAATAATAATCGTTTACCGAAAAAGTAATATGAAACAATTAACACTTTTGAGGGGGAGTCTGGTTCCCTTGGACTCCCTCGTTGGCTACGCCCTTGACAAACTATTTTAGATCAATATAGAGAAACTCCAAAATCGAAATTCATAGTTTTCTTAGTGAATATATAATGTATTCTTGTAATTCTTGAGAAAAAATTGCAGGTATTTAAGATATTCAAAAATGAAAAAGTTTTAATGGCCACTATTTTGCAAATATTAAAGATATATCATAATATTGTTAAATTTTATAATATCAGTAACTGTCTTCTTGACCTGAGCAATAAACGTGGTATACATTTGTCTAGCGAGTTACGGGGAGTTCTCTCTCTCTCTCTCTCTCTCTCTCTCTCTCTCTCTCTCTCCTCTCCCCTCCTCCCTTTACATATATATCTACCAAACTGCAACTTTAAAAATTCTAATTCGGAAAACGAGTTGTTCCATAAGATTAATTTCAAATTTTCTAAATATGTACAATGGCACTGTTTTTGGATATAAATATATTATAATAAATATTGTATATAAATTGTTATTAAATTACTTTCTGAAATTTGAATTGACCGGGCGGATGAAACAAAATCGACATTCTCGTCTGAACACACAAACCACCAGACTGCACAAGGCCATGTCTGTCCGGTACTTCGGTACTTCGCTCTATATTAGTTTATTTACTCTCAACTTTAGAGAAATAGATTTTTCTGTTTAACCATTCTCAATACTAGGGCTTGAAAAAAATACTCGTAGTTTAGTAGAATCAACATTAAAAATACTAGAATTAAACCACCAGACTGCACCAAGGTCATGTTGTCCGGTACTTCGGTACTTCGCTATATTAGTTTATTTACTCTCAACCTTTAGAGAAATATATTTTCTGTTTAACCATTCTCAATACTAGGGGTTGAAAATAGTCGTAGTTTAGTAGAATCAACATTAAAAACTACTAGAATAATCCCCGAAATTAGGTTCATTTATTTAGATATAAATTAACCTATTCGTAAAAAACCAAAATTGAAACAATACGGTGACAAAATATCATACATTAAACTATAAAGATAAACTAATTATATGTTATACTTAAAAAAGCCGGTTAGACAGATAACATTATATACATTAACTACTTACATTAAAACATTAAAGTACTTTATTAGTTTTCTTGAAGAGTTAGTTGTATTTATTATACCAGTATTTATTTTTGTATGGTGCGGCAGGGGTTTTTTTTGTTGGCTTGTGATAGCTCTTACGTTTTTCTTCACTTTTCTTCGCACTATTCTCATACGCTTTGTGCTCGTAATTTTTCGTCTCCACGTTTTTATCAAAAGCCTTTTGTCGAGCTTGCAACTTTTCCTCATACGACGTGTTCTGTAGTTCCTCTCTGTTTTTTCTCATCTTCCTGGTATGCTTTTTCTCGCTCTTCTGTCTTTTTTATATCCTCAACGTTCCACTTGTTGTATCCCCCGAATCTTTTCACATTTCGCTTGTATGCGTACGGCTTATCCTTTA
Organism: Homalodisca vitripennis; assembly: GCF_021130785.1. Taxonomy (NCBI): domain Eukaryota; kingdom Metazoa; phylum Arthropoda; class Insecta; order Hemiptera; family Cicadellidae; genus Homalodisca; species Homalodisca vitripennis. Next base: position 54,350,398 of record NC_060208.1, read on the forward strand.
GCTCCATTTTGTCATATTTTCCATATTCCCTTTTTTTCTGCCTTCTTCATGTCCTCGGCATTCCAATTTTTGTATTCTCCAAATTTCTCCATATTTCCCATATAGCCATGCGGCATTGCTTTCGTTATATCCTGAATTAAAAACAAAACCTTTGCTTTCACAACAATGCATATCTAGCCTCAAATAAGAAATATGTTTCGGTTACGTGTTAATTAGAGCTTCAATTATTTAATATTGTGATTTTGTATAAATAATGAATACTTTCGAACTGTGTTTAAAATATCACATAACCTTATTAACACCACTTTGATAACACCTTATTTGAGGAAAAGGGTATTATTTTAAGAAATTTATTAAAAAATATTAATATTGCAATATAAATATTGTAATTTATTACTGAATACAACTTTTTAAATAAATATTAATAGGCATAAAAAGTAACCCTAAAATTGAACCGATTAGATTTACAGAGAAAAAAATACCATTTATGCAAGTTAGCTTTATTATAGTATCAAGCAATACAATATTAATAGCAGAATACGTTTTAACATGAGTACGGATTTTTATTTAATGCCAGAAAATAGTAACAATTACATCTAAATGAGTGAATTTTACATTTATAAAAATTGAGAATAAAGAACAACAGTACAAAAATAAAATATTGTAAAATCATGACAGCTGCTCCTGGCGTTATAGCTCAAAAATACTTACAAGGATTGAGAAGGCAGTGGCTAAAAGAACTAAGGCAGGTTTCATATTTGCTAGTAGCTAACTACGTTTATCCCTCGATTCGTCTCTCAGAAAATAGATAAACGGCTGGACTCTAGGCGTATGTCGCATCATGTTAAAATGGAGTAGTTTGTTATCTATTGGTATGTTTTAAAACATACAATTTTATTATCCTTGAAGAATCAATTTAAATTATCTCTTTGTGTCAAGTGTAAAGTTTTAAACTGTTGTGCGATAAGGCATTATTGACGATGACTCAAAAAACTATTAACTTACAATATTTTTCTAAAAAAGATTAGTCTTTGCTTAGGAAGAAACAAAATTATGAACCATATGTTTGGATGTCAAGGTTGCGTAAATCTATGTAGCTGTAATATAATTTTTGTCGGAAAAATTTTCTGAAACAATTTGAAAAATATATTTTAATTATTTTTTAAAATGTAATTATAATCATCTAAGTTGTTTTATTTATTAGGATGTTTTAACAAAAAAGTAAAGTGATAAGTAGTTTTATGTAAACGTATACATTTTGAACAGTATTGTAATGGTTTGCTAACATTTATACAAATGGATTTCAGTTGAAAGTTTCAGTAACGCTGAGCGTCCTTGAGGTGTTCTGTTAAGGAATACACGAAATTATGTATTTATTTATTATCAATAGATACTTGAATTTAAAACTAATACAATGCATAAATTTAGTCGGGAATAAAGATTTATCCTAATACTTCCAAACTGATAGTTTGTAGCATATAGCATAGTGGTAATTTTGAAACTCATGAGGTCTCTCAATACAACCTCGCCCCACCTACATGGGGGGTTTTCGACCTAAAAAACTTCGCCCCACTTTATGGTCGAAAAAAACCGACACATTTCTCGACTTATATTTTTAGAACATTTTTTGTTTGGAATGATGAGTACTATCAGTCACAGAATTTTGTGGCGCCCTTTTGTGATCACCCTGTATATGTTAGTGTCATAGAGGTTTCATGTGCCTAATAAGTCCGACTCGCATAGTAAACTGTGCCTAACGCCACAGTAGGCCTACTTAAAGTATGGCCCGAGAATATAACCTATAGTGCCTAATAGCAAGTAATAGGGAGTTGCTTGCAGGAATGAAATCTGCCATCATATGGACAGACATCCATAATATTATGGTGAGGGAGCAGCTTTTTAAAATTGGTTGTTAACAACGTGATAAGCGGGTACGTCAACGGGCTCGCTGGTTGATAAACAATTCCACAAATAATTTACAATACTTTGTAGATATAAATTAAAAATAACAAATTATTCCTTTATTTCTTTTTTTTCGACCTAAAATCAATAACAACCATAGTGGAGTGGATTACTATTGGTTTACTGTTCTTATATATGTAACACCATTATTTAAACATATATATATATATATATATATATATATATATATATATATATATATATATATATATAGATATATACACACATGTATAGTTATTTTCACCAAATCATTCCAAGTAACTGATTGAAGAGTTAAAAATCGTTAAACAATAAAAATCGTGATTTAAAAATATGAATCCTTCAAAAGGTTAAATAATTACATAATACAAAAGGTTAAATAATACTATCACCCTTATTGCCTGTATTACATTACGTTTTTAAAACACCAAAACGCCAACTTTTACAAAACGCCGATTACAAAAACGGTATCTGTTATCATTAAACATTAATTAAGATATTTGTATACAAAGCTCAAACTCTAATGGTAAAGTCTTTTAAAGAAAATATTAGTACGGAAATTGAGAATCTTAATTTTATGAGTCTTTATAACAATAATCTAAACAAGAAATAAGTAACACTCTTAAATGCGATTCCCAAATATCATAATTTAGTAATGTGATTAATTGAAAAGATTTTTACATCTAAAATAATTATTAATGAGTTCACTTCTATCAGTACATGCTAAAGGCTACACTTCGAGGCACCTGGACTTCATGAAATTCAATAAATTAACAAGTTGATAATTACACCCTGGAGCAGCACAGAAGGCGGTTGAATTAAACAATCCACACAAAGCTTTATTCACAATTTTTATTTGGTACAACATGAAAAAATGATGAGCCTTCCATTTTCCTTTTGAATTAAAATATTTTACAATATTACTATAAAGTACGAAAATATTGTAATATTTGTGGATTGCCGTTGTATGATAACATTGAATAAAAAGTGATTTGTTTAATATTTAATACTGCATGAAACCTGAAAATATTTTCACCCATTTTTTACTCCGCATGCCTTTAAACATTAACCAAAAATATAAATTCACAATAGTTTACATCTAACAAACAATAGCAAATCTATAAATGTCTGCTTATGTAAAATTTCTTCTTTTGTTATTATTTATTAAACAAGTAAGACAAAAACATAAATAATAGGAAGTATGAATATTCATTTAAATACCGTACATAATGATATTTCAAGGTTTTAAGACATCATTTGTTTACATATTATGTATATTCTCGTTTAAGTCCGTATCGGAATAATATAAAATTTTTGAATTGATAAATATATGGACAATTTCAATTTTTAATGTTGTATACAACTTTGGTTGGGCAGTGCAAGATGAAAAATATTACAGGAAGAAAGTTAGAACACGTGTTACGTAATACAATAGAGTTGCAGCAAATTAAAAATATTGACATAATTACCTAGATTTTGAGCCTAGGAAAATAAACTTTTATCAAACCTTTTCAGGCTCATTTTTATTTAGCATCTAATTAAGGATAGCTCTCATATTCTTTCTGAGCGCCAAAGATTGAGAACGTCACTGAACCAAGTTGTGTGTCTGTACGTCGAGTGGACACTTTGGCAACACAGCATAACTCTGGTTGGATGAAGCTAAGTGGCGGGTCGTATGGGCCTCATCCTCAACTGTCTACTTTGATGCACTCTGGTTATAACGTTATGTAGCCTATCACAACAATTTGAAGAGTAATAAAATATCATTGGGGACTAATACTTCTTTGTGGTTATGGAGTCAACTTCTTATGTACTCGTGTTTATTGGTTATAACATCAATTTCAAACACGTGATTTGTATTAGTTTGGAATGTTTCTTCATACTTAACAATAATTTATTGACCTGTAGTCAATAATATAATTCGACCCGTGTAACTGGAAAGGAATGGTAAATTTAATGAATTAATCTACTACCACAGTTAATTCTTCCAGGAATAATACCACTCTCAAAACTATAATTAATTAAATACAACAAATAATCTAATATATTTTTACAGGGTAAAAACCGGACAAAAAAATACATAAGCTACTTTTCAGTTGTAATAGCTGATATTTTTGAACCGACAAGATTGTTTTACTTTTACAGTATAATTTATATTAATAAAATCTTCAGATAATACTGAAATCTAAAAACATGAAAATCACTGACTGGTGTATTCAACAAGGATGGCTTAACAAGTTAAATGAAGGTTAAAATTGCAACGTCCATTTGTCGTACTATCAGAAAGTCTTACTAGAACATTTTTCCATCTATGATAACCTAAATAATTTTGATGAATTTTCCGAAGAACAAAATGTTGGTTCATGTCACGGTTTTTATGACTAATAGAGGAAGAAAAATATTTTACTACTTTAGCTGCGTGGTGATTTTTTTCATACCTTTAATCAACAGTTTCTGGAATGACATAGTCTATTGATATATAGACAATCATCATAACACGAATATATGGTATTAAAAAACATTCCGTTTCTCTGTCACACGAATACTGTAAAAGTTCATATTCTTATCTTCGACATTTTATTGGGTCTGTTACAATAGCACAAAGTTAGCCTACTATTTAAATGCCTGTTATTTCTTGTGGTAATAAAAATACGTTTTATTCTTTTATTTTATTTCTGTTCTTATTCTATTCTTATTATTTTATAAAGACTATGTTCAAGAGCTGTGACTTTGGAATTAATATAAAAAGTGAAAAAAGTTTTCGAGAGAAGGTGTCCGTGCTTTTTAAATAAATAAGTTCTCGAATCTCAGACCTAGTATTCTATTTTTATTAAAAACATGTTTGAAAATTTCCAAATCATGTTTTAAAATTGTAGTTTTTTTGCATTTTTGGCTTGAGGCAAAACATGTGGAAGCATGTTTTCCATTAACTCCAATGGGTAACATGCATGGTAACATTATCTCCAATACCACTAGGTTCAGCTGAAAATAAATTATAAATACGGCGGTTATCATGATTATAAATAAGCTTTAATGTAGCATGAAAATTTATATAGATATTTCAACGTCAACAGTCTGTCTCAACGTAATTTGCATTAACCAGGTTTCTATAAACCCCAAATACCAGGCACTTCAAATCTCGTAAGAGGTACAAATTATATTTATTTTATAATTGTAATTCAGCTTTGAAATATATTACTTAATTCAAAACTGCTGTGTTTCCTTCATTACACCTTTGGTACGTGTAATAAAGACTGTAATTGCTATTGTATTGGGAAATGCCAGGTAATAATTAATTACATACATTTTATGAGATGTGTTTATTGAGAGTTAATATGTACATTTAGGGGAACATATTCAATAGTAGTGAGTACACACGTGTGGATGAAAAAAGACAGTGAGTAACAAATTCACGCAAAATATGTGTTGAAGGGTTCGTGCTGGGTATTGAAAGACAGATAAGGGCATACATAGTGTGAAGGATAGTCAGAGGGAGAGAGAGTGCGTGATTGTGAATACTCTTGTGGAAGACAGGACAAGACTGTTATTAAAAAATTAATCAGTTATTTCAGAACATTCAATGGCATTTGGAACTGGAACCATAACTGACTTCTTCTTCTTGCGATTCCTCAGTGGTCTGAACCTTCTTTGAAGACTTCTTTGACGATTTGAAGAACACTTGAAGGCAGGCGAGTTTAGCCTTCCTAGCTCCCTCACTTTCTTCCGAATTGTTTTCAGACTCTACCTTCTTCTTCAGTTCTGCTTCACTACTTAACCCCGCTAACGCATTTGCAGGCGTCCAATTTCTGCAGATACTCCTTGTTGTACCAACACTGATAGTCCGAGAAGGTCTTCTGCACCAATTTTACCCTCTTCCAGAAGTTTTCTTCTGACTCTCCGGTGCACTTCGTGAAGACTCTCTTCAGATAGACTTCTTCAGATTCCGATTGCTCCTTCCTGTAATAAGTTTCGTAGAAAGACTTGACGTACGAGTAGTACTGATCCTCGTACCAGAGTGGCAATGAAAGGGAAGACGATGTGAAGGATATATATCCTTCTAGCACAGTTCAGATCCGACTCAAAACTCTCTTTGGTTACTAAACGCTGATAGTACTGTTCCTCAGTTTCTGTTGACTTCTTAGTGTACACAAGAGAATAGTACTGCCTAGTCTCGCTCAGGTACTTTTCATTGTACCATACGTCCAAGTCGGTGAAGACACTGCGTACCTGAGTGATCCTCTCTATGTACTCCTCATCGGTGGAAACTGTTTTGGTGCAGATTCTCTTAAAATAAGAACTGTCGTCTTCATTGCTCTTCCTACGGTAATTTGGCTTGGACCCACTTTCTCACGTTTTTCTTCTCGCTCTTTTCTTCCTGGATTCAATTTTCTTAACGTTCTCGTTGTGAGTTTTTTCTCTTTCTTCTACTTTTTTCACATTTCTCTCGTGTTCTTCCTCTCGTTGTTTATTTTCTTTTCATTCTCAGCATGTTGTCTTTTCTGTTCTTCCACCTTCTTTACATTTTCTTGGTGCTCCTTTTTCTCTCCGTTTGATTTTTATCCTCGTTTCTTTTGTGCTCTTCCTCCCTTTCTTTTATTTTCTTCTCATTCTCAGCGTGTTCTTTCTTTTGTTTTTCTACTTTTTTCACATTTTTCTCGTGTTCTTCTTCCCTCTGTTTTATCTTTTTCACATTTTTTCTCGTGTTCTTCTTCTCTCTGTTTTATCTTTTTCTCATTTTCAGCCCTTTCTGCTTTCTTTTTATCTTTGCAACTATTTGACTTTTTTCTTAGAACCACAAGATCCTTCGCTTTTCTTTGACTGCTTCTTTCTTCCTTCTTCTTCTTCTTTTCCTAAAATAAACAGTTTTTCAATCAGCAATTTATCTCGATTTCAGATATAGTATAGAAATATTTACAGTTTGATAAACTAAATTTGTATATTCCAAAATTTAAAATGTATGCTAGTATTACATAAAACTAATTCCTCATAAATACCGCCTACCTTACCATGTTACCAATTTACTGGGCTGCGCTAAGCAATGGTTTTATTTTTAAGATATTTGGAATATTTTTGTAAATTAGTTCTTCTGATTTTTTAAATTTCACTATAATTCGCAGGTGGTGGATACGGGATAACATACAATGACAGGTCTTCACAGGTCTGCACTGAATATTGACAGTGTAAAGATTGGATTAATCCTTAATATTTTAGTATTTTACTTACTGTTTTTCCGTTACAAATATTGAATAGGTGAAAGATAACATCGGAGGCAACTTTTAACCATTCAAAGCGAACACTACCGTACAACATGTGTATGGAACGAAATCTAAAGTAATTCAAATACGAATAAAACTAATTAGTTCACTTACTTCCTTATTACCCACACGATCTGGACTTTATTTTGCCAATCAATGAAAACCCTTTCTTTGATTTCCCCTCTATTTTAACCTTACTCCAATCGATCTTCTTCACGAACTTCTTCAGAAGTTCACATTTGCATGTATAAGTTTCTTCAGATTCGTCTTTCCTGGTGAGGACACGCTCAAAGTATTCTTCATCGTTTTCATTACTCTGCTTAGCAAACTTATACTCGTAGTATTTCTGCAAGTAATCTTGTCGTTTGATGTTTACTCGACAGTCAAGGTTTTTTGTATACGCTGCCGAAAATGACATCGATCCTCTTCACGTAAGCCGTTTTATCCTCATTGCTGTACTGAGTGAATACGCTTTTGTAAAACTTTGTCACACTGCATTCAGAAGAGCTCTCTACAGTGAAAAACACGCTTGTAGTAGGTGACATCATTCTCTCCGCAGTTTTCTTGCTGGCTAGAAACATTTAAGAAACAGTTAAATGTTGAAATATATTAACCGAGATTGTAATGATCATCACTTTATGTTCCGGTTAGATGAATTTAAAAACAGACTTTTCTGTCTCAAAATAGGATACTTCAGAAGAAACAGGAACTTACCAACTCCTTTTTGGATGAACATTCACACGGTGCTCCAAAGCTGCTTGGTAAACACCTGAAAGCCAAAATTACGTTAAATTGTGAGATGTAGTTTGAAATTGAGAACGAGCAGGATGGTTGAAAATCAGCTGTCAAATATATATTAAACAAGTGTAATAATATGTAAAAATAATTTAAAAGTCATTAACTATATATATTATTTTGTTACAATAATTGAATTGTACAAAAAAGTCTTATTGCAGTACACATATTTTACAAAAATCGTTTCAAGATTTTCTTGTAGATTGAGTTGAGAAGCTTCATTGGGTCTTTCTCTATTGAATTATTGAATATATATATATATATATATATATATAAGATATATATATATATATATATACATGAACATTGAGATATTAAAAACATTCATGGTTCATGGTTAAAACGGAAATACAGGGTTTTTTAAAAGAATTCACCCTTATTGTGTCGGGGTTTTTGACAGCAGCTTCTCATTACTATCAGTCAAAGCTGTTAGCTCTCTATGGGTTATACAAGAATAGTTTACTAGTAGTGCTACATATTTTTAATTCCTAAACAGTTCTTCCGATTTAGTTGGATGAAGTAGGTAAAGTTCGTTATCGCTCAGATATGAATATGGTTTATTTCATAAATGCAGAATTCCAAATACACCCATAAAAATTATCTGAGTTCAAAAAAAAATCAGATCACAACAAATACCAGACTTGTATTTGTTTGAAGCTTGAACCACACGATGTGTTGTAACATTTCATCCAGATTTTCTTTTCCCCATTTCTTGGCGATTGCAAAATTTGTATGGGATGTACACGTAATCGATATCCCTTTGATATAAAAAAAACATTTCTAACAAAGGTTTAGGAAATGTTTCATGCACTCCTTGTTTTATATTTTCTCTATGTCCATAAATAACTGTGTTGTTTGATGAAAACAATTGAACGCCTCCCATTTTGGAAATTGCGTACCAAACTGAACTTAGCTAAGATACATACAATATACATTTCTGTCCCAATACCAATTTAGTTGAGGGTTTTGTGGTACAGTTTATACACAAGCTGCGATATATTATAAATTGTATTGCTACTTCGTAGGACTTGATAAAATATGGCTCGAAAACAGCCCGATAAAACGGAATTTTTTTCTCTAAATAATAAATTTTTGCCTTATAATTCTTTTTAAAATGGGCAATGGGGAAGAGGCATTAAGCCAAGCCAAATGATATACTCCGCTGTTCTGAAACTGTTAGAATCCAATTATAAATAATAATAAAACATTTATTAAATAATTCGAGTTATTCTATTCTTTATAACAGTGAATGCTACAATACAAGTCAAATGTTTTCATAATATATTGATTTGACAGTTTTAAAAAATGTATTGCACTGCAAATTAGTTAAAGAAGATAAATTCTGCATATATTTTAATTCTTTTTCCTACATATGTATGTATATTGATAATTATGAATGTACAGTTTGAATATTGTAATAAACATATTAAAATCGTACATTAAACTTAAATAACAAATTTTAGTTTAATAGTTTTTAACTTATTTTTTGAAATGGTTTAAGGCATTTCTTATAATATGCTGGGAATACTGTATCCTTTAAGATAAAAATGTTCCTTTTCATTACTTTTATAGGTTCAACTATAAAGTTTACATCTAAAAATGCGGTTTGCATGTTATATTTATTCTGGCAAGCATGATAAATAAAATGTGGCATGGACGCAGTTTTGAAGAACTAACGTGTAACCTTAAGATTTTTAAAATTATGGAAATATAATACACATAAATAGATTAGTTTCTAGTAATAACAACACTAATAGAATATTCAAATTATTAAACTGATTACTCTATTCTGGATAATAATTAAATTTGTTGTACTCAAGGAATATTTTAAACGATGGTGTCTTTTACATCTTTAAATGTTTATGTCCCTGTAAAATGATCATTTTGAATAAATATTGTTATTCAGACAAATATGTAAAACACTCTTACAAGCAGTACTCCAAAGGCCACGGCCACCAGCAAGAGAGCAGGCTTCATGTCGACCAGCTGATGAAGTAGGCTTTGGTTGACTTTTATACGTTCATGCCCATCTGTTCATTACACTAGTCATCCTTCAAACCTCGTTACTATAATGTTTAGTTATCCGTAGTGATGAGGTTTACATACGTTTAAGGTCCTGTTGTTGTTTGTGCAATAGATATGTTTTTAAACACACTGTTTTAATGGAAAAGAACCAATTGTTATACAATGTTGCCGCATAGGCACAAATAATAAGCTTTAAATTCTAAACTATAAATATGTCAATATCTACAACAAGGCATTAAGAAGCGTGGCCCCTCATTATCGCGGTCGTGTGCTAATGTATAACTGTAAAATGGTTATTTTTTACCAATAAAATTACTATAACATAATTAAAACTGTAAATATACTCATTCTCAATCGACAGAAGTGCTAAATGATTTAGTCGACTTGGCCTGTTGTACTTCTCTGCCAGGTTTTTAAGGAGTAGCCTAACGCAATCGGCTGAAAAAATCTTTCAGTCGTAGACACAGTTACTGGAATTGTACAAAAAAGTTTTTATTGCAGTACACAAATTTACAAAAATCGTTTGAAGATTTTATCGTAGATCGAGTTGAGAAGGTTCATTGGGTCTTTCTCCGATTGGTATTCTGTATTGTGAACGGTCTTAATATGAACAATTTATTCAGCTAAGCTGTCTGAATCTATAAAGTCTGAAGGATACCCTAGATATAAGATCGTTTGTTTTTACTTTAAGTACCTCCATTTTCCAAGTCACAAATGAAATAGATGGCGAAAAAGTTTCCCATGTTTGCTCACGACTTACAAATTTGGTTTTTAAATCAGCCATAATGAAATCCAAAAACAGAAAAAACAACTGAAGATTTGAATGCATTGAATGCCTCTAGCTGAAGTTATTCAGGTTCAGGCATCTTTTCATCGGGGGTTCCTTTTTAACAACAAACTTAGTTGGAATGCCTACTACCCCTGGCAACTACTTTTGCTTCATTGAAGGTGTTTTTCCCATGAATCTCGTAGGACCTGCATCTCATTCAGTAAATCTTTAATTAGTGTGAAATGATGCTATTTCCTGTCTGTTTATCAGTAATTACTCCAGACCAAGAACCAGGATCGTTTAAAATGAAAGTGTTGCTGTCGTGTGGGCTCATACACTGATCATCGTTATTTTTTGTTTTCCTCTGCAACTAGTTGTTAATGTTCAGAATCCACAGCATCTTTCTTGTTTGTATTCCTTTGAAATGGATTGATATAAAGAGCACAATGTTCGGCTATCTAAGGCTATTGTAGATTGATATTTGAGACTGGAACGTTGTTGTTTTCCATGACTGGAAAAACTTTTTAACAGTCTGACGACCTTTTAGATACTTTGTTCAATATTTCTTTTTGGAGTGTTCTTTTTAATGCCCCAGATTGTGTTTATAGCTGGACTGTAATAATTATCTGTAAGAATACAAACCAGCTATAACATAGTTTTACTTTTAATTTTTTAATTTACTAATTCTGGTTGTACGAGGTCCGACAAAAAGTAATGGGGACTGATTTTCTTTGCAAGATGTGGCAACCCTGCAGGCTTGCATAGGTACAATATCTTTAAGCTTGATCTATAAGCTACTTCTAGTCCAAGCGGCACATCGATGCAACTGCTTAGTCGTGAGTTTTGCTGTAATAAGTTAACACATGTTTGTGTCTCTCGTCACGGAAATGGAACCGCATAATATTGCGCAACGGTATGCAATTTTTTTTTTGCGTTACATTGGGTGAAACGCAACAAAGATTTGTGGTAAGCTTTCGGAAGGCTTTTGGAGAGAAGTCAAGAGCTCAACTTTTTCGTTGGCATAAGACGTATAGTAAGGCAGAACGAATTTAGAAGATGAAGACCGCAGTGGACGACCATCAAGCTCACGGAGACGGATGTCAACTTGACGAGGGTGCGTGAACTCGTACGATCTGATCGAAGATTTGTCCGTTGAAAATGATTGCAGAAGAACTGGACATCGATAAACTGTTCGTCTAGTAATGACTTTATAAAAGAGTTCCTTCGTGTCCGTGCTAAACATTGCTGATAATTAGACTCTGCATCACGATAATGGCCCACCCCATACTGCTCTGTAAGTACAGATATATTTAACCTCAAAACAAATTTCAGTATTACCACAGCCACCTTATTCACAAGATATCGCTCCGTGCGATTTTTTTCTATTTCAAGAGCCAAAACGGCGGTGAAGGGACACCATTTTCAAACAACACAAGATGTCCAAAAAAGCTGTGACGAGGGTCTTGGAGGATATTACAGAAAGATGAGTTCCAGAAATGTTACAATCAATGGCAGAAGCGCTGGAAAAAGTGTGTGCAACCAGGAGGAAACTACTTTCAAGGAGACAACACTCAACTTGACTATAACGATAAGCAAAAAAAATTTTTTCATATCAGTCTCATTACTTTATTGTCGCACTTGCTAAATACATCTCAGCAGTAACGCTCCAGTTGATGGAAAAAGGTTCAGTAGACTGCCCTCCCATAACAACAAGCCGTGCATTGATTTTTCCAGATTGTTGTGTGTTTTTACCGCATGCAATTAAGGTTTACATTTCTCCATAGTTGCGAATAATTCGTAATATTGTGTCTATTACACATATAAATTGCTTTGTAACAGAAAACAGTATGATCTAATGAAGTTGTCATATTATCAATTTTGCTCATCAATTCATCACACAATACTCTAACGTTCGATCGACGTCATCCTCTGGAGAGGTCTTGACCTCTGGCAGGTTTCTGCCGCTATAAATCCCAATCACTCGCAATTTCAATCCTTAACATTTGTGTATGTGCTATTTTATATTTAGAGCTCCTCCTTTTTATGTTGTGAAAGTTTTTAAAACATTATTTGATGTTTCCTAAATTATTTTTGGCCTATTTTATGCAACCAATATTCTCGTACTTATACATTAAAAGGACTAGAAAGACACACATTCGTTTCATAGGAAAACATTTTTAATCTACATTTAAGCCCCTTTGGTCCAATATAGATGTACAATAACTATATTTGGTTAAGAAGGACGTATTTCATAAAATACTCATACCAATATATAGCGAAAATTCACATATTCATAGAACGTTCATGGTAGTGTTTACAGAAAACGATTTGTTTCAAGGAAACACGCTCTTATGGTTCCGAAGAAGCGTGTTTTTGTTCGTTCTATGTGACATAAATATATTTTTTTAATAAAATGCATTCGTTTAGATTATTTACATAGAAAATGTTTAAGACCTTTTATTTCTTTTTTTGTGGCTCAAAATATTTCGTATTATAATTTGCATTATTATTTATATCAAGAAAAGCATCATGTCAATTCTACAAATTTTTGTTGCATTACATGTAGAATTCTTAAGACATCGTTGGGCATTATCTTGTCTCTCGACTTCGTCCTCTTGGCTCAATGTTTAGAACTATTAACTAACCTGGACTTTGCAATTTAACTTGAATTGGATCCATACCTATTTTTCGTAAAGAAATAGATTGAGAATTGTTTAGATTAAATAGATTAGATATCTATCTCATAAATTGAAAATATAGATTTCATTAGCTCCGTCTAGAGCTGCTATCAATCAATACATTTGAAATAAGCAGTTAAAAAAGACTGTACGTTACCCTACGTCTGAGGAGTGTCTCAGGGATGTACGAGTATACGGTAAGCACTCGGGTTTCACTTAATGCATTTCAATGCTATACTCAATATTTCTACTTGCTGAAAATTCTACAGAAACTATCTACTAGCCTGTGTACACATCACTAAACATAGACTATAAAAGTATCGTAACTCAAATAATGTGATGTCAACATTAACTTGAACAACAGGAATCAATCAACATTGACAAGGAACATTTTCTGGAAATTGAACATTGACCAAGTGGGACCAGCACTTTTTACAATCTTGATCAGATATTGGACCAGCCTCTTATTCATAACGTATGAACTTAGTATATCGGCAATTTTAAAAATTAATGTAACCAATTATTTTGACATATTTTCAAAATAATTGTATTCTACAGTTAAATTCCTTGAAAAGATAATATAAAAAATCTAAGATTCCCTAACACTATTTGTGATATATTTTGTTACTCTGTGTAAAAGTACATTTCATAAAGTCTAACTATTAGAGCAAAAAGACATTTTTCTAATAAATTTAACATCTAACATTTTAACACAAACAATAAAACTAAAAATATTAATGCCTCAATATTAAATAATTTTTTTAATAGAGGAAAATTGTTTTTAATTGTAAAATTATTATAAACAGAAAGCACAAATTGTACTCCTATGTAGGCCTACACTAACTCGTAATAACCATACCATCTGTATAGCTATCTAATTTACAAAGTTATAAAAGTTAATGGTAAAATTAATACGTAATTTTTACAACTTAAATAACATTTAAGAAGAAATTTATTTAATAATCCATCTCAAGTAGTATTTAAAAAACCTCAACACTAAAATAGTTTTTTTTTACTATTAGTAAGTTCTATACTACCCCCGAAATGAACTAACAAACAAATTTAACAAATCTTTTGGCTGTGATCCTTGTTGAAAACTGTGTTGCAATACTTGTGTTATTTATGAATAACATTTTAAAAATCACTAGCAGTGCAACGTTATTAATTAGTTTTCGTATAAACATACGCCAAAAGACTATATTGGGGACATAATACCCGATTCCACATTAGAATGAATTAAATTCGGAGCGGTACAAATTTTAAAATTAAATAATCCTATTATGACCTTGCTATGGAACACAACTTTTCTTTGAAATACAGTAATTTAAAATTCAATTGAACTTATAATTAATTATTTAGTAGTAGCTCATGGGTTACCAACTAAGTTTCCTGATGGGTTCACATGTGGACAGTTATGTTTTAAATATTTTCTTTAAATTAACTCATAAAATTCCATTATTAATTAGTAAACTGAATTATTTGAGTAAATATATTGTTCCATGAAAAAAGGGAAACTATGTAATTCTAAATAAATTTAATGAACATGTAATTTTTGTCCTTCTTGTAGAAACATATAGAAATAAATGTTTCTGTTGAAAGTCTATATGTTTCCATTTTTTCTACTGACAGTCGTTCAGATGAAATACACAGTTTTTTTATTATCGTTGTTGGTGTAAATTTCTGACTGTATTTGTAATTGTATTTATATTTATGAGTTTACATATTACAAGGCATCTTGATACATACTTTTTCTACTTTTGCCTTCGCGATTGGTATACTCTTGTCCAGAGTTGTGTTTTATTTTTCTCTTCTTTTCAGCCAAGTTCTCACTTACTTTCTGTTTTTGTCTTGTAAGCATCGGTGTATGTTGAGCTTGTACATTATCGTTAGGCCTAACATTCTCTTTATTACAGAAGGAGTTATTTCAAACTGTTCATTAGGCAATTTTCTATGAATAAAATATTTTTAAAGCTCTAGTTATTACTTTTTTATGCCCAGCCAGTTGCAATTCCATATTTTATTTTATGAATACTTTAGCAAATGAAACTTTAACAGCTTAAACAAATAAGTTTACAGGAACTAACACCTGTAGCAAAAGTAATAATCTGGATTTACTCAGCATTAGCCTTGCTAGTTTAAAATAACTGATGGTCAACTCAGTTATTTACTTTTTGTAGAGTAAAAAACAAAAAAATTAAATTGCTAAATGGGCTCTGTTTTTATATTATTTTATTACGATAGCTTCAAACTACAAGGCAGGAAACTATCTTTACTTATTTTCTGACATATAAATTCGGATTGTTTTATACGCCCTTCTTCCATTAAGCTATTACAGTATATGAAATCAGAAGGCGTATGCACAGGGAAAATATGGTCCATAAATCCCTTGTTTTTAGGCATAAAAAATTAACAATAAAATATTTTTGTATCAAATCTTGATAGATGATGCGTTATTATGGAAGGAATAAACATAGGAAACCCCCAAAATCTAAAAACATGCCCCATACGGATTTATTATATCAGACTCTTGATACGAATATATTCGATATGTAATTTGTGTTTATACAGTTTTCAATGACCCATAAACGTTTTGCAATACAAGCAGATGCTTAGTGAGTAATCGTACTAAAATAGACACTTCACGGGAAATTATTTAATATTAAATGTTCTGTACATCAGGCTATTGTAAAAATCTTAAGATCTCTCTAAAGAACAACTTACCAGCTTGCTTAAAAGAACGATCAAATTAAAATGTCACGGAATCCTTTTTTCACTGTATTGCTGAAGAGTGTTTCTATGAGTGTTACAAATTATTTGGCTTGTACGTATATCAAACTATAGCTGATCTACCGTCACCGTAGTAATTTACGCTCAAGTTATATTTCTGTATGCCTATAATTACTAATATTGTGACTATCATAATAATAGTAGCGATTTAATAAAATATTAAAACTTTATTTTTTTACCCTGGTATTTTTTCACTCCAGTGATAATTTTGTCTATGTGCTTGACAACGCAGTTAATACGCTTACAATAATAGTTATTAGTTCAAATAAAGATGTGTATTGTATGCAGGAAGAACTAACACACAATCTGACCAATTGTGGACATCCACCATACCTTCTAAATTATGAATGTAAGTCCATTAATTCATAACATTATAAAAAAGCAATTTTGATAAGAATAGGAAGGCCTACTATTAGACTCCACATCAGCACTAGAAATTCAGTGTTTTGAGATGTCAAATTCCATGCCAAGTGCTTGAACACGACAAGAAGGCAAGGTTGCGAAAACTTGTTATTTTTTGGACATATTCTTAATGTCCGATTATATCGATATTTGGCCACCTAGGCAGCAAGCTAATCATTCAACATACATGGACTCTACTTAAAAAGTGCTCTTATCACACAATCCAACCAATAAGTGATAATGCTACAGCTAATATCATGTGTAAAAACATCCCAGATCTGTGAGGTTTTCTAAAAAAAAAAAACATTTATTCATTAAAGAAACCCTGTCACAATTAGTTTTTTGCCGACCTTCTATTAATCAGTGACATTAAGTCTAAAATATCTAATTACTCAATTTCTTGGTTAATTGAATGTGGGAAATAGGAATGAAACATTTCTGAACCGTTATTTACGTTTAAAATGTAACGTAATAGTTGGTTCTTTGTTTTAAGCATGCATACCTGATCTCATAGTCAACGCTATTTTTGCTCATAAACACTTTTTAAAGAGCCTGAGAAACAATATCTAAAATTAAAAAAACAATTACAATACTTGTAAGCTTTTACATCTGTGTGGTTTCAGGCAACAAAGAACATCTAATAATTTTGGTTTATGAAATCTCTTAGTAATCGTATTATTTATTATAGAATTTAGAAATATATTATTTTATATACGTTGTAGACAAATATAGTTTATACTTTTAGGAAGAACAACACATTTATGTAATATAAATAATTTAGGGATAATTTGAATTTTTATGTTATCCTAGTATGCTATTTAAAGATTCGGTACCAATTTAAGTTTGGTTTGGTATTGACAGTACTTCACTGCATACATTGTAAAAACTATAGATCTAAAATGTTAACCAAGGGAAGTTTTATTAAATAATAAAACGGATTTTTGTTTTAATTTAATTAGGAGAATTCCCAAACAAAATTTCTGTATAGCATTTGTACATTTCGACCTCCAAAGGGGCTCAGGAGTTCTGAATCTGAAAGCAAAAACATGAAATTAAAAATTTCAGATCTTATTTGTATGCTTAACTTTTGTAATCGTAATACAGTATTGGTATGTTATTTAACCATAAGTACCGTGAGTAACTATGAGACAATTAACTTGAAGAATAGAAAGAAATTGGAATGAATAAAGTTGAAATATGTATACTGAAAAACATGGGAAATGAAATAAATTTATGTTATATTAAGAATTCATACAAGACCTTGAATTCAAAGTTATTCTAATGGCATTAATTATTTCTAATTGTATAATAAATGTTATGAGATCCTTGCCTTAACACACTCCTCGCTGGACAACTACAACATCCTCATTCGCCTCAGATGTTGCAGACTTAGAAGATGACGAAGAAGAAGAGGCAGTTCTGCTGTAGGAAGCAGCGAAGAAAGTGCTCCTTATCAATGAGATGTACTCGGCAGAGAATGATTTAGAAGCCTCGACTTTGCTTAGGGCGTCCAGAGTCCAGCAACCACAGTTTCCAGAAGCCCGTTTGATCAGAATGACTCTCTTGATGGCGTTCTCGTTGGTCTCTCCTGGTAGCAGAGTGATGGCTCGAGACAGCCATCCATCGCAGCTCTCACTCTGCAGCTTGCTGTAGTACAGAGAGTAGAAGGTCTTGGTGTACTTTTCATAGTACTGGGCATCATACCACAGGGTGCTAGAAGAGGTTAGTAGTTGTACTAGATACAGCCTCTTGACGTAAACTTCGTCTGAGACATCACATGTTTCCTTGGCCACCAGGCGAGTAAAGTAGGCTTCATCGGTTTCTCCTGCCTGCTTAGCATACTTCAAGGAATAGAATGACTTGATGATGCTCAGGTTCTCAACGCTTGACCATAACGAAAGGCTGCTGAAGGTGTTTTCAATGAGGGTCATCCTGCCAAGGTAGACGGCATCGGTTTCGTGGGCACATCGAGTGGTGATCCTCTTGAAATAAGTGACCTCATCTTCAGATGTTGACTTTTTGTAGATACTCTGATATACTGTTTTGATCAATTCATAATGCTTAACATCAGACCACAAAGCCAAGTTAGGATACAGTTGATGAACAAGCTCGACTCTCTTGACCCACTGGTTATCGTTTTCCCCAGATTCCTTGGTCACAATTCGTTGGTAGAGTGATTCCTCAGTTTCAGTTGATGCCTTTGTATACCTAGCGATGTAATAGCTCCTTGTCACATCCAAGAACTGTTTGCTGTACCATAAATTCAAACCGCTGAATGAGCGCTTGATGCAGGCCAGTCTGTTGACGTAGACTTCATCTGTTTCCTCAGTGGACTTTGTAGTAATCCTTTTAAAGTACGCGGTATCATCCTCAGATGACAATTTTTTAAACCAAATCGGGTAGAACTTCTTAACCAAATCATAGTATTTTTCATCATACCACAAAGATAGATTGGGGAACACTGATTGTATGACTTGAACTCTTTGTGCACATTGTTCGTCAGATTCTTCTACTTCCTTGGTCACAATACGATAGTACTGTGATTCTTCTGTTTCTGAAGAACCTTTAGTATATTTAGCAATATAGTATTGCTTAACAATATCCAAATAATCCTTGCTGTACCACAACGAAAGACCGCTATAAGTCTTCTTAATCAGAGAGAGCCGGTTGATAAACACTACATCAGATTCATCAGAAAGTTTAGTAGTAATTCTCTTGAAATATGTTGTTTCATCCTCATTGCTCAATTTTTGGTACAAGGACTGGTAGAAACTCTTGGTAAGACTGTAGTACTTTGCGTCATACCACAAAGCAAGATTTGGGTACAACTGCCTTATAATGCTTATTCTTTGCTTACATTGTTCATCACTCTCATCATCTTCCTTTGTTACGATCCGCTTGAAGAAGGATTCTTCACTCTCAGAAGATGATCTAGTGTACAAGGCACTGTAATAATTCTTTACAATGTCAAGGTATTGTGTGCTGTACCATAGAGGCAAATTGATCAATGTCTTTTTGATCAGGGAAATCCTTTTTATGTAGACTGAATTACTTTCTTCGGTAAGACGCTTTGTAATCCGTTGGAAGTAAGAGATTTCATCTTCACTTGTTGACTTTTGGTACAGATCGTAGTAGAATCTCTTTGTGAGATTATAATATTTAGTGTCATACCATAGAGAAAGATTAGGGAATAACTGGCGAACCAAGCTGACTCTTTTGACACACTCTTCATCACTTTCTTCGTCCTCTTTTGTAACAATACGCTTAAACAGAGACTCGTCTGATTCAGAAGATGATTTGGTATATAAAGTGACATAGTAATTTCTAATAAGATCCAGATATTGTGTACTGTACCAAAGAGGCAAATGGGCAAATGTTCTCTTGACAAGGCAGAGTCTGTTAATGTAGACAGTATCACTTTCGTCGGAAAGCCTAAGTGTAATCCTCTTAAAGTAAGTGGTGTCATCTTCACTGTCCAACTTTTGATACAGAGTTTGATAGAAGTTCTTTGTGAGGCTGAAATACTTGGTACTGTACCATAACGCCAAATTAGGGAAGAGTTGACGTACCAAACCAACTCTCTGATAACATTGCTCGTCTGTCTCACCAGGTTCCTTGGTAATAATTCGCTGGAACAATGATTCGTCTGATTCAGAAGATCCTTTAGTGTATCGAGTTATATAAAAGTTCCTGGTCAAGTCCAAATATTGCTTGCTGTACCATAAAGGCAGAGAGATGCAAGTCTGCTTGATGAGTCCAAGCCTGTTCACGTAGACAAGATCTGTCTCATCAGAGGTTCTTGCGATAAGTCTCTTGAAGTAAGTAGTTTCATCCTCTGTTGACAGTTTTCTGTATAGGAGCCGATATGCTTGCCTGACTAGTCCAAAGTATTTAGTATTATACCACAAAGAAAGATTGGGCATCAATTCCCGAACGATTTCAATTCTCTGGGCGCATTGTTCATCTGTTTCGTAGTTCTCTTTTGTAACAATACGCTGATAGTACTGTTCATCAGACTCACCTGAAAGTCTAGAGTATAGGTTGCTGTAATAGTCTCTAAGAATATTGATGTACCTGGGGCTATACCATATAGCAAGACCTGGATAGTATCTTCGGAGAGTAGTCAATGATAAAACATAATTCTTGAGGTATCTCCTTCTAAGGGAGAGCCTTGAGATGATCCTGTTGTAATATGTGTTAGTATCTTCAGTTTCAAGTTTAGCAAAGTATTTCTTGATCTCATCTTCTGTTATAGTATCCTATAGAACAAAACAACGTGTATTAATACTTAAATACAAGGTATAAGTACGACGCACAGCGTGTCGTAATATGTTTCGCTAAGGTTGGATGCAAAATTTCAAATCTATAGCTCATTTCATTCTCGATATATCCTGTGAACAGATACACAATCGTACAAAGAAGAAGTTGGCACAAACATTATGCACCATAAAATTCATGCTTGTAGAAAAATAGAGTACACACGGAAACTTTCTTGTCATATCTTGTCACTTGATACATTCAGAATTTTGTTCATTAAATTGGGGTTCATGTCAGTGTTTCAATAACAAAAATCTATACATCGTCACTATAGAATTATTTATGTGGTGGGATACTAAGGCTAAATGTGTAAATATGTTCCATGTTTGAATCTATTACGGGTTTATTAATGTAAAATATTCGCTATCGCTCAGCCAAATCCCATTGAGTGACATGCACCATAATTGAATTCAGAGTTCTTCACATAGAAACAAAGCTTCATGCCCAATTTTAGGTCTATTGGTGAGTTTATTTTCTAGATATAGGCTAATGCGGACGGACAGGTAGACGGACAGACAGACAAAAAAATCCGCCCCACGAAAAATAGGCTACGCTAAAGCTCAGCCAATAATAAATATGTAATACCCAAGCAATACTTACACAGCTGTCTGAATCGTCTTCAACAGATCTAGAGGATGAGCCACTGGAATCGGAAGAAAGAAAGATGAAACCTGTCTTTGACTTAACATCAATTTGGACCTTTTTCCAGTCAACATCAGTGAAGAACTGTTTGAGGTTCTCAACCTTGGCCAAATATTCATCATCGTCCTCATTGGTCCTTGTAAGCACACGAGTGAACCATTCCTCATCGGACTCATCCTCGCGACGCGCGTACAAGGCAGTGTAGTACTTATCCAAGTAGGCAGCATACTTCCGGTTATACCTGCAGTCCAGCTTGGGATAGACACGAGTGAAGATAAAATTGATTCTTTTCACGTAATCTGATTCGTCCTCATCCTTGAACGGTTGGAAGACTTTGCTGTAGAAGGCTCGTCGACTGCGACCGAATTTGAAGATCCTCAAGTAGAAATTAATGTCCGTCTCACCATAGTTTCTGGTAGGCTGTAGAACAGAACAACATTCATTAATCTATTCCAAAATTACTTTAAAAGTAGCAGTTAAATTAAAACTCTTTGAAGCATACAAATTTGGACTACACTATTGTAACGATACCATAGGCTTGTGTATAGCTTACAGTAAGGAAAGAATGAAAAGAATGGATAAAGGATAGAATTTACAACGTGTTCCATCAAAGGAGAAAGAAAGCATTAGGCCGATGACATCTAGGAGAGGGTGGAAGCGATTACTGCAAGGGGAGCAATATTAGACAGACAAGCCTTTCCGCTATTTAGCCTTTTCGACCTGGATCTTTCTTAAATCTTAACCCGCCATAGAAATGCATCATTTCCGGATATCACTAAATATTCTTTAAGTGCACTAGTGAAATAAATGTTCATAGATTTGTTTATAAAATTTAGATTAGTTTAGTAGAAGTGAAAAAAGACAAAAACCGTTGATATTTTCAAATACCATTTCACACTTGATTGAACGCATTAAGATATCATTTATAAAACAACTTGTAAAAAGGAAAAATTGAGGAGTATAATAAGTTACATTGAAGAGGTTGGGTTAGAGTCGAGAGAGAAGAGGTTGATAAATAGTGTTAAGGCCTTCAAAGAACAAACATCAGCATCAAATATTGTTTGAATAATTGTTCAGAAGAGGGTTATTTATTTAACTCTTGAAAGTTCTTGAAATTTGTAAGAAGCAATGAAAATAAAGTTTTAATATAACGTCGATCAAACAGCATGTCCATCATTTAAGGAGAATGTTTTACAGTTTCAACACTTTGATATAAAAACAAAATGTTAAATAATATTAACGCAAGTCCTCATATCCAGTAAGATAATATTTATAAGACCCAATTATCTATTTTATGTATCAATTGCAAAGTCTCACTTAACATAATTAATTTCAAGCAAAAATCAGAATTTCAAATATATCAAATTTGTTAAAGATCTTATTTAAACAATAATAAGTCCAATATAAAATATTTATTCACCCTTCCGACCAGACTTCCTAAGTTCACCCATCTCACCCTCACACCACCTCTGAGTCTTCCACGTACCTGCAATAATACAAAAGAAATATGAGTTCAGTAATAATATTATGTTATTGACAATAAACAATAGCACAAAAATAATCAATGAAACAGGTGTTTGGATGTATATTTTGTAGTTACATTGAGTACAGATTAGGTACTTTTGACATACATTCTCAGAAAATAACAAACAAATTAATAAGGTTATTAGAGAATAATTTTCAAATTAAATTTAAGTAAAATTGTGAATAAGCCTTTTTTGCTCCCACTGAACAGCCCTAAAGCATTATTTTTACAATATCAGACATACGAAACATTACTAAAAATAGAAAAATATCAATAATGAATAGATCTCACATTTTTACATTGAAATAATAAATGGCATAAAAAAAGGCTGTAAGTTATTTTAAAAATGGATTTATTTACAGAATTTATGCAGTAAAATTATATATATATATTTTATACACTTCTGTTTTATATATAAAACAGAAATGTAATATGAAGGCAATGATGATAAACATATAACTCAATTGTGAAAACGTGTTTATTATTTATCAGGAAAAGGAAAACCGAGACATTAGGGAATAAATTAATCAGACTTTGTTTGTGGCACAAGAACGTTTATTTAAACAAAATCAATTCACAATGGCAGTTACAAATCAGCACATCAAATTCATAATTTTACACTGTTCCTTATATACCATATTAGATTTCATTATGTTAAAGATATATTTAGATTAATATATAGACCACAATAAATATAATGTCATATGAAAAATGTATTTTAGTGATGGTCTGTCTGTTTTTAAACAATAGGCCGATGATAAATAACGTTCAGACAGAGCCTATCTGTGCTAACTAACCTACCTGACATAGGCTAACTTAGCCTACTCTGACTCTGACCAGACCTAGCAGGACTTATTGCCTGCAGTAATGAGGCGGAATCCTGCGTCACTGTTCTCCTCTATGACTACTCGTCCCCACTTAACATCTGTCAGTATCGCTTGAAGACAGCTGACTCGGGCCTTGTAGTTCGTAGGGCTCTCTCCAGACTTCTTGGTCAACACTCGTGTGAACCACTTTTCTTCCGTTTCCTTCTCCAGTCGTGCATACTTCTCTCTGCAAATTATGTGTTCGGTTATCAAAAGCAGTTTTGATTCAGAAAACTGAAAGGATTAAAAATCTATCAACTTAACCTCTATTCCTAGTTGAAATGCATTGTTAGTCTGTATATTGTACCTCTGAGCAGATATAGATAGTATTGAACATTCTGAGCGCATTTCAGTCACAATTTATATCTTTTAAGTCCAAATTTAGTTATAAACCAAATATGTTTCTGACTTAGCTAATTTTAAACGAAGGTCTACATGAAAGATCTTGTTATTGTTGATATAGCATTTATTATCTAGATAGTCGATATTGAGCTATTGTTGAGGTCATATTATATATAATCATAATATATAATTATATATTATATTATATTATCTCAACGTAGCCTATTGTTTAGATAGTAGATTTCAATTATTTAACTAATAGATTTTTAACTAATTACGTTGACCTCCTTACAAGAGAAAACTTTCCAAAAAAATGTATTATAATACTGATTGCCTATGTTAAACTCAAAATGTTACTTAAGACAATTTTCATACAAACATGGTTTACGTCATTGAAGCCATGTAATGGGTTATAAACAATAAACATCTCAGCAAAGTCATTAGATCAATGTTGTATAAACGTTTGGATAAAACAAATCAGGTAAAAATCACTATTGGTTTTAATACTCCTAAGAAATACATTTTGAAAAGTTTATTCAAATACGGATTTATACTAGACTTAAATGCATAATTTCAATAATATTAGTACCATCTGGTTTATAACTAGTGATGGACTTAATTTGCGTATCTATTCATTTTTCGTGCAATTTGCGTTTACTAAATCGCTGTTATTTAATCAGTAAAAGTAGTAAATAAGAAATCATATCACTGGTTTATTCTACTGGTAGGTAGCAACAAGGGTAGCCGGCACCTGCGGTTCCCGCTGAATATATAGCGATTCCGTTGTCACTGAACTATTGCGATTCGTGGTATAGCGTATAGTTGAGCCTCTGATTGTTCTATGATAAACAATAACCACGGTACAAGTAATGTTATACCTAAATATGAACACCAATCGTACAAGCCGTGCCACAGATTGCGAAAACAATAGTCGCGTAACAGATTAACTACTCATCCTGAACTGCAGAATAGCAGAAAATCGATGATAGCAGACAAAAATCACAAATATTAACTAAGATATATTTAATTATTGTGGAACATTCAATAAAAATTATACAAAGGATTTAAGAAGTGTTTTATACAGTATCGGTAAAAAATTTAAAAATTTCAAATATTAAAATAATAATCCGTTATTTTACTAGCTACACTTGCATGACAAACATGATTAAAATATATCTGTTCGTTTGGAAATGGACGTTGTTTATAATTATATACAGACGGACATTTACGGAAAACAGACTTTTTATCCTAGGGAGAGTCTAAATGAGATATTTTAGTAGAAAACCGTTACAGACCATCGTAATGCGTTTTACTTCAAATAATAATAGACCTTTGTATCCATTAATATTTGATTACAGAATTATGTTTTTAAAAGAGAGTTCCGTCGAGTGACGCATACCAACAGTGTGATTTGGTATGATAGCTACCATACTAAATCTTTTTGTTTGGACTGTTTTAATACCATTTTAATCTTATAGAAATGACCTTCTTTCATGAATAAAATTTAATATGTTGGGTATTTTTTATTATTGTCAGTGTTTACTTAATATAACAGTTTTAATAAATGTATATATATATATATATATATATATATATATATATATATATATATATATTTATAAATAATTCTTCTTTCGGTTTTCGCAAGATATCGCGCCACTACAACTTTTAAAATGACAGAGTTTAGCACTGAATGAGTTATTTTCTCATAGACCAAGAACGTAGCCAGGAAAGAATTGGGGGGGGGGGGGGTTCAGTCAACAGATTTTTTCCGTAGTGAACAGAGAGTAAGGTCCCATTTTCTTCCTTAAACAGTTCTTGACCCGTTTCTTTATTGAAAACGATCTTTCAGCAGGACATGTCAGTAATACTGAATTAGTTTAATAATAATAAGAGTTTACTAAAAAATTACTGACAATTTGGGGGGGGGGTTCTGCACCCCTTGGACCCCCTTGCTGGCTACGTTCTTGACCTATACTGTTCGATGAGAAGGTAATGATCGTATAGTTGGTGTTACCTGTAGTAGTGGTCCAGCAGGTTGATGGCCAGTTTCTTGGTTCTGATGTCTAACTGAGGATATACATTGTCAAAGAGGTAGTCAATTCTCTTGACGTAGTTGGCCACACTCTCCCCCTTGTACTGTATGAGGATTCGCAAGTACAATTCGTTCCTCTTTGCTTCGTTCCAGTTGGAGTCGTACTTGCCAAAGAACCGCAAGTAGTAATCAGTGTCCGACTCTCCGGCACATTTCTTGGGCTAAAACACAAAAACTGAATAGTCAAACTATTAAACATAAATACGAGTAATCCTAATAGTTATAAACAACATAAATTACGCTCTATATATACCTTAGTTTGTACATATGGGTTTCATTTTATAATTTACCATCCATTACATTTATTTTTAATAGAGAACAATTTAAAATAAAACATAAATCTTAAACATTTGTCTGGGGCATTTACATTTATTTACAAACAGTTTTTAAATCTTTATTTCAAATGTTCATGACCAATTAATTTGGTCACAAGATATAAACGTTTGAAACTTACGTAGTTTTCGTAAACTGGCAAAGAATTAAGATAATTAAATATTGCTGAAAATCAAGCGTTTTTAATTTAAGTACATAATCAAATTCTGTAGCGTTTCAAGGTAAAATTTACTGATATTGATCATAATAAAGTAAATGTTTTAAGAAATAGTAATAAAAATCACGGAACAAATCTTCAACCTCGCCATAAATATAGTGTTCAACCGAGCAATATACGAGCTTTTTATATATTTTACAACATTTTTGTACAAACTTATTGTAGGAAGGGTTCTGCCGATTGATAAAGTACATTCAAATTAACCTCCGTACATATCATACTGTAATTCGGCATTTCACAATCCATTTTAATGTCGATTTTAAATATGGCTTGTATAAGTACGATTGTTACATCCATTTTCATGTTAAGAGATTATAAGGCTACATAACGTAATGATATAAAGCAATTGTTTTGTGATCTTTACATTTTCAGACCCACCATTAGAGAACTACTTTAACTATATTTTTAATTTGAGACATTTATCAAGATCTTCAAGAAGGATCTTTAATATAACTCATAATGAGCAAGACCTATACTCACCAGAGCAGTGTAAGCTACTCTGTACGCGTACGCCTTGGTGTTTTCCTCCTTCTCCACCAATCTCCTCTTCTTCTTCAGTCTTTTCTGGTACGCAGCAGAAGATCCCTGCTTGTTTGACTGTTCAACGGAATTCTCGTCTTTCTCCATCTCTACCTCTTGACTCCTAGACTTCTTTGTTGTTTCACTCAGTTGGCCAATTCTTATACCCTAGATCACGAGGAGAAAGAGTTAAAATTTGGTTTTCAAATGAACTGGAGAAGGAACGGATTCCGTAAATGAATATGATTTTGCCAACTTACAGTAGAGGCTGGGCTAGAGCGAGACTTGGCAGGGGTCTTCCTCTGTCCGATCTTGTATCCTTGCTCACTGTCATCAATAGTGATGTGGGTGAAATCCTCCTCGTCCAGAGATGCCATCAGACACTCCATCCGCTTCTTATAATGTTCCGTGCTCTCGCCACATTCCTTCTTGAGTACCCGGGGGAAGTAGGATTCATCACTCTCGTCAGCCTAGGTATTGTACAATGTACTATCAGTTTTGATTCTAATCATTACTTCAATTTAAAATATAGTCGCAAACAAAGGACTATTGATATGCGTTATCATAGACAAAGAACAACATTTTATACAGCTAACTACTTAGTACTGTTAAAAATATTTAAACTGATAAAAATTTCACACGTTAAAAAATCAACAATCTCAATACAAGAAATAGTCCATATAAGGACTACGAATTTGTGAAATTAAACGATGCAAAAAGATAGAAACTATATTAATGCAAGTAAAATTTTTATTTTTAGATAAATCAAGATCATTTATATAAGTACTTTTATTACTCAATGATCCTATTTGTACCACTTCTTTGCTTACTACATCACTATTTGGGTAAACATGAAGCAGCTAAGTAAACATTGCATTAGAAGACACGGCTCCTGGATATATTGCATGCATTTAGCTCTAAAACCTCTATAACACAGCTATCTGTAATCCGTAATAAACTCCTTTTCTAACTTCACTTGTAGATAAAGTAACACACCTTCCGACTGTACTTGAGGGTGTAGTAATGGTCGAACGTGTCAAGCCATTTCACATCCAGTCTGCAGTCCAGCTCAGGGTAGACATTTTGGAAAATAAACTCCACTCTTTCAACGTAGGCATTGGGCTTCTCTCCCTCGTATGCTTTGAAGATCTTGTGATAGAAAACGTGAAGATTGTTCTCCTTGGGGAAGACCCGCTTATAGTAGGCGTCTCTGGCCTCGTTGCGGCGTTGCGATGGCTACAGAAACAAACCGGTAAAGTAAATATCTTCTCTTTGTAAGATGGAATTTCACGAGTCGTAGTACAACAATAATCTATAGATATCTGTAGTATATAAAAACCAAAAGATATCTCTGTGTGAGTGTATTTTTTAGCATACACATGTTCAAAAGACATTGAATTGTAATCGAGGGGGATTTGTATTTAGGGACAAATGTGAACATTTTTTAATGAATCAATACTGTTCTATATAAACATTGTTTTATGATAGCCCAAACATGTGTTTGATTAATTTACAAATTGGTTTCGATATAAATCAAGACTATAAAGTCTTGAAAGCAAACTTTTGAGTAAGCTTGATAGTAAGAACAATTCTTATTTTAACATCCGCGGTTAAGCACACTGTAAGAAAATATCTATTTACGAAAGTTAGAAGTGTTAGTAAACATAAATACTTATAACTGTACGTTAAAGCAAATATGAACTATGCCGTGCTTGTTCAGTACTGTAATGAAAATATCAAAGACAAAACTACTATCTAACTTTTAATGTAAATAAACCCTATCTTAGTTGTCTTTGGGCAAAAGTAGGCTTCTCAGACCTGCTTATGTATATATCTTCTTGGTCAGGGCAAGAAAGCAAACTCAATTTTGGCTCCAGAAGTATCTTAGACTGGAAGTATATATATCGGGCAAAATAAACTATGACACAAAAAATAATGGAGTAACTTATAATGGGCATAGATACGCACATAGTGTCGTGTAAAGCCGCTGTTACTTGCTAGTTTATTATAAACGACTGGCACTCCTACTGTATAAACACTCCTTTGTTTGTATTAGTTACACAAGAGATCTAATTCATCCCACTGTACCGTAGCTCAAGTAGTCAATGTTTAAACGGTAACAAAGTTAGGTAGCGCGCACTAGCGTCGGACCTCAGAACTAAATGAAATAATCCCCCGGACCTCTGCACACCTCGTCTGTATCAATGATTTATATCTTGTGGAACCAATACATCAAGGATATAATGCTTTTATTTATAGTTTTATAGTTATTTATAGTTTATTTATAGTAGATCCAAAACAAAACTTCAGTGTTCTCTGTGAATAATATACTACAGTTTAGCTTGCAACCAAATTAAAGTGATTAATTTCACATGTTGCGCATAACAATAGTGGATTATACATTTTATTATAACAAATTAATAATATCTTTGGCAATATTTTGCCATTACCAAAATGACCACGAACTAATTAGTTAAACTAGAGTTAACACCTTGATTTGGAAATGTTAGAGACAACATTTGTTGTTTAACTCCAAAAATATTTTTTAAGAAAGAATCCCAATACAACTAACTATGAACTTCAATGCTACATACATATTGGTTATGTCTAAATGTACAATTTGAGCTCGCTCTCAAAGTATAAGTTCAGTTTCTTCGATTGATTACCTTCATTTAGAAAAGAAATGATAAAGTTAATTTATTTAAAGTATATTACAGCTAAAAATTAGAATTAAAATGTATAAATAATCAGGATTATTCACGTCTCACTATATTGGAAACCCCTGAAATTATGGAATTATGAGATTAAAATAATTGTTTTTTTTTTTGTGTAAAAGGCTTATATTAACCTATCTGGTAAAGTTGATTGCTATTTGTAGTATGATTTCTAAGCTTAAATGATAAAAACACTTACCAGTC
The DNA here is from genome assembly GCF_021130785.1 of Homalodisca vitripennis. Taxonomy (NCBI): domain Eukaryota; kingdom Metazoa; phylum Arthropoda; class Insecta; order Hemiptera; family Cicadellidae; genus Homalodisca; species Homalodisca vitripennis. The sequence goes on from NC_060208.1 coordinate 54,380,824, forward strand.
TTTTGTAAGAAACAAGATAGTAGACGACCAATGATTTCTTCTGATCTACGGTCACTTCCTTCTTCTTCTTCTCAGATTCCTCAATCTTTTCAGAACCAGTGGTAGTTTTCTTCTCTGCAGCCAGTCTCGATTGTTCTTCCTCTTTGTTGGACACTTGTTCTGACAGACATATTTTCTTGGACCCGCTCACTAGACCCTGCAGGAGTTGAACACATGTTGGAGGGCATACTCTGATAAACCAGTGTTGTAACACTGGAACTTGGTAAACTATTCAACTACATCTTAAAAACGAATAAAAATACTTATTGGAGTACAATATTGGTTTTTGCTACACAACAGCATAATTCAAAACTTTTCTCTGTAGAAATACTGGGTGAATAATAACAATATTAATAATTTGTCTTACGTTTCTGACAATACTAACATAATTATGTCCAAGGCAAGGGAACGGTAATGGATGGTATTTATTTATTAATTAAGGATTTATTACATTAAGAATAGCATTCCTTGAGTTTCCATTTCATGTTCCAAACGATTTTCAATAAGGGTCATATAAGATAATGGTATTGAGTTTATTGGCTGAGCATTAGCAAAGCCACTACACTCTCGGAACAACTGTATATGTCTCTTTGATTTGTTCACACAAGTTTCAAAAACTAATTAAGCTAGAATGTTCAAATTTGACACCCATATACCTCCAGCTCACTTCTGGCTGGTTATATATGTCCAGGATAACGTAAAATGAACACAGAAAACTGGTTTTGTCTATTAATTACTTCTGGGCAATACAATGAATGCTCAGGAGTGCCACGTCACTAACTCGATAAGAGGATGGGGGTGACGGCCATCTTGGTTAGAGCTTCTTCAGAGCCAACAGCCTTAGCAAGAATAGGCCTGAAGGGGATAATCTTCCTTCCCACTCTGGTAAAGTCTATATCACCAGCCTGCCCCTCTTTCCAAGATAATATGGCTGAGGTTGAGAGTACCTCATTACCCCCCACCCCTTCCTTCCTTGAAACTTTCAAGAGATCTTGGCAGGAAACATCTCTATACGTTATGAATCTGGAATACCACGGTTTATAGCCTCCGACTTAGATAAAGATGCATCAGTTGCTCTCATCGAGAAGAAAACTATCTTCACGAAAGAAAGACTCAATAATTTGAATAACTTTCATCTCAAGGAAACAGCTCGTTATGAGCAAAAAAACAATTACATCTAAGTATAGATAGTATATTATTTCATGTCACAATTTTGATGACAACAGTACATTAAAAAAAGAGCAGTTTGGACTTTTTTAGGTACTTGTTAGATTTATTGAAATTAAAAAGATTTGAATTATGCTGATGCCAGTGTGTAACAGAACAATGTTTAAGCTCATCAACATTATAAATATCTTTAGCAAAACTGATTCTAAAATAGTCTTTGGTGGTTGCATTTGGAATTATTCTCAATCGTGTAATATCTCGCCTGTTATAAACAACCTTTGAAATGCCACAAGCACTGTAAGCTATTTGAAACTACATTAAAGGTCTATATACTAAATAAAAAATATAGCTATATGGATTTTTTATCCAACAATGAATTTTTTGAATGCGGTGCTAAACACAGATTCATATTTTTACTAAAACAATTTAGCTCCTCTTCATTTTGTAGATGAAAGCCTAACTTTATTAACATGTATAGCAAGAAAGTATAGGTTATTTATAAAAAAAAAACAACCATGTCGTATTAAGACTATTTTAAATTTTAATATCTAACTGTTAACATTCAACAGATACAAAAAGGAAACTGCTAATAAAATTACCTTTAATAGCAGCAAATAAGTAAAAGTGAATAGGTACTTACATTTTTACAGCGACACTGGGACACCGATGCTTCCTGCTCTTCTTGCTTCCGTTTTTCTGTGCTCTTTGACGATTCTTTCTGAATTGTCTCCGATATTACTTCACCCTGGAATCAGTGAAGGCTGTCTCAGTTTCACGGGACGCTTCCGTGAGCTTGGTACCGAGATGCGGAGTCAACATAATAAATAATAACATGAAGAATCACGAAGATATACGATTATACGACGTAATCTAGTGTCATAGTTTTCAGTGAATGGGATAAGCTCACGTCCTCAGAAAAATATTTATTTTCACTGCAAGCATGTAGAGAAAGGAGTTAAGAACATAAACAGAAGTTGAAAATAGATATGAAAAATGAACACTTCTAATAAAAAAAATCAGACAAAAACCATTCAATTAACTAAATTTTAGTCTTGGTGTCTGAATGACATAGTGCCAGTTTATTACCCCGGGACTCGGGTTCGATTTTCCGGTTGGGACACAAAATTTTCATACGTTAATAAACTATCTAGTTTAAAACAATGTGATAAACGGCTTCAAACTTTCAAATCAGCTTCAGAGAGAACTTCTCAATCAATTCTAAATACAGCCTCAAATCATTTAATTTAAATTTTAATAATTTTCATTCTAACTACCACGCTCCACCCCACCATTACTTAATACTAATGAATAGAACATTATAAGATTAGCTGCTCTTTGAAAAAAATATATATTTCTACCTTTTTTCCAAAATCTATGGTTTTTAATCTTACTCCATACTTTCTTCTAGATTTCATGACCTTTTAGTTCCATTCCTCCCTCTGTCTAGTCAGTCCTCTCTCATACAATAACGACTGTTTTTGTGAAATAGGCACGGAACATCAAGTATATTTTAAACCAGATTCATGTGTGTTTGCGAAGTTAAAATCGCTGAATTTGTAACGCAGACCTTTGTCCTTTTCATATGTTCTATATCAATAGTAACATTACTTCCCCCTCTTTGTAACGCAGACCTTTGTCCTTTCATATGTTCTATATCAATAGTTACAATTACTTCCCCCTCTTTGTAACGCCGACCTTTGTCCTTTCATATGTTCTATATCAATAGTTACAATTACTTCCCCCTCTTTGTAACGCAGACCTTTGTCCTTTCATATGTTCTATATCAATAGTTACAATTACTTCCCCCTCTTTGTAACGCAGACCTTTGTCCTTTCATATGTTCTATATCAATAGTTACAATTACTTCCCCCTCTTTGTAACGCAGACCTTTGTCCTTTCATATGTTATATATCAATAGTTACAATTACTTCCCCCTCTTTGTAACGCATACCTTTGTCCTTTCGTATGTTCTATATCAATAGTTTACAATTACTTCCCCCTCTTTGTAACGCAGACCTTTGTCCTTTCATATGTTATATATCAATAGTTACAATTACTTCCCCCTCTTTGTAACGCATACCTTTGTCCTTTCGTATGTTCTATATCAATAGTTACAATTACTTCCCCCTCTTTGTAACGCATACCTTTGTCCTTTCGTATGTTCTACATCAATAGTTACAATTACTTCCCCCTCTTTGTAACGCAGACCTTTGTCCTTTCGTATGTTCTATATCAATAGTTACAATTACTTCCCCCTCTTTGTAACGCATACCTTTGCCCTTTCGTATGTTCTATATCAATAGTTTACAATTACTTCCCCCTCCTTGTAAACGCATACCTTTGTCCTTTCGTATGTTCTATATCAATAGTTACAATTACTTCCCCCTCTTTGTAACGCAGACCTTTGTCCTTTCGTATGTTCTATATCAATAGTTACAATTACTTCCCCCTCTTTGTAACGCAGACCTTTGTCCTTTCATATGTTCTATATCAATAGTTACAATTACTTCCCCTCTTTGTAACGCATACCTTTGTCCTTTCGTATGTTCTATATCAATAGTTACAATTACTTCCCCCTCTTTGTAACGCATACCTTTGTCCTTTCATATGTTCTATATCAATAGTTACAATTACTTCCCCCTCTTTGTAACGCATACCTTTGTCCTTTCGTATGTTCTATATCAATAGTTACAATTACTTCCCCCTCTTTGTAACGCAGACCTTTGTCCTTTCACATGTTCTATATCAATAGTTACAATTACTTCCCCCTCTTTTTCAGATTTATAACAACGCTCGTTAGTTGCAATTCCCTAAAACATTAAGGAAACATTCATAAAACCTGATATAAATATAAACTATTTTTGTAAAATGCTAAGAGTAACCCTCACCCTACGTCTCATTAACACTCATTCATTACTATCATACTAACTTCAGGTTGCCTGATATAAAAATAAGTAGAAATATTTAACCTCTCAATCTCTATTTTTATGTAAAACTCGAATTTAATAGTTTATCTACCAAAATTGATGTTACTTTTCCTTAATTTAGTAACTCTCAATACATTTTCTACTGGAGAGTGAATATAATGTAACACATTGATACTCACGCCAACTTTTTTTCCACAGCCACAAGCTGGAGCACCTGAGCTTTCTGGCAATGCCTGCAATAGTTCAAATTTTTAGAACATTATCTTAAAATTACAGCTTCACAATTACAACAATATTTCTATGGAAAGTATACTGCAATCTAATTTAGCTAAGTCGAATTAAACTCCTTCATTCTCCTGAAGGATTCAATTCTTAACTCATTGATTTACATATGTTTCGATTAATGAAGAAACAATGCGTCTTTTGTTCACTGCGTGGGAACGAAAGCTGGGACGGAAGTATTTTTTTCTCCTCCAACGTTTAATTTGCAAACTTACATCCTGGCCTAAACGTGACCTAGTACCAGTCACTCATTTTGGGTAGAAGACACAATAATTGACTAAAGAGGGTGATTTGCTGATCCTTTCTCACAACCATTCTTAACATGCCATAAAATATATACAAGTCAATTGGATGCATTTCACTGGGTGACCCAGGCCCCCTTCATAGATGAGTTCTGCTAGTTTTGTAACCATTTATACTCATTAAAAGATATTTTAAAGTCAAATGTTTTTATTCTAAGTCTTGTATATTAGCACGAAAAACAATAATTTACATTATAAACAACACTCAATTATTTTTAGCTGTTACATCTATTATAAATAATAATTTTTATATGTGTATTTAGATCAAGAATGTTCAAACCACCGGTACTCGATACTAAAAACATTCCAGTACGGCAATTACTAAGAGGATCAACATGAGTAAGACTTATAAAACTGGGTACACTGAATAGAATAATATTAAGGATTTCATACATCAGAGATATATTTCTAAAGGAGTAATTGGTTGTAACCATCCTCACCAGAAGCACGGCGAAGGACACCGCCAGACAGACCGCCAAAACTCTCATATCTGTGACCACCCGCCGCATTTCGACTGTCGATATATAGATGGTAGCCCATTAAATGCCACCTGTTCATTATAAAGATGATCTTCTTAATGTAGTCTTTATCTAAACACCAGCTGCCAGAGTGCGTCAGGTCATAAATCATAAACAGTAGTTTTTAAACAATTTAAAATTGGTTCTATTATTATACTTTTAAATACTTCTCCAAGCGTAATGATGATTTAAACATATCACCGTATAGTGTGTACGAGTATACGTAAATGAAAATATATATAAAATTTGGTTCGCAAATTCTTCTATAAGGGCTTCTTACGAACTTACGTTTTTTGTAATTGTTGAAGTACTTACAATTGTGAATAAAACAGTTACAGTAAATACGAGTAACTAGGTTGAAACTACAATAGAGCAGAATGCACAAAGCATTCATTATCAATATGTTTACTAACAAACAGGATTTTAGGCTACTAAATCCTTAGATTCATGAATGTGATTCTTTGCATTGAATGTATATCACTTTAGATGAAATCGAGTTTGTGTAATAATTTTGTTTACTATCCCTGCAGCAACACACACACAAATTGGTAAGAATGGAATGGATGGAGGAAAATAAAAAAAAGAAATGACGAAAAAACGAGTAAGAAAGTGATATAATCCAATATGCGTATTGATCTTAATCTCATTCAACTCATATGACTTCCATACGGGACACGTGTGATCGACGAACTATTGAATACTGCACATGTGCATCTCATTGGTGGCTGATATGTCCAATGAGAATCGTACTGGTGACACAGCCAAACAAACTTGTGTCGGTTAGTTATTATGATCTAAAGTAACCGGATTTCGTGACAAGTGATGGTCTCAACATTGTGATTTTCACACAAAGTCAATCTCAGTTACTGAATATCTTTTTACTTGGTTACCTTCGAGGCGTGCAAACTACTTATCCTAAATACTCCACTCATTACTTGAATGTCAGTGACATGACAAACAATTTCTACTATGAGGCTTCCAACGCTCTGCGTCTGCCTTTACAATAGTATTTCAGTCAGTACTGAATAAAGAGAGCTGCAGCCACCGTGTCGCTTACACAATGTCATCATTCATTAATTAAAACTTGTATCAACCATTCGATGTTAACTACAGGAGAGGCTCTTAATCTGATCATTTATGGAACCGAAGCTTGGTCAGATAAATAAAATACCATGAAACAATCTCTAGGCTATAATTATTATTACTAGCCTCATGTTATTTAAAGCAATTAATGTTTGTATTATAGTTACCTGTTATTCGTGCGTTACCAACTTAGAAATTAATAAAACAAAAAACTGCATTTCGATGATTAGTAAACAATAATGGGGAAATGTTTGCTTCATTTATTTTCGAACATTTGATGTAAATTTTTATTTAAAAAAAATACAACGTAATAAAACATGATATTTTTATTTACAAACAAATTTATTTAACAGTTAATCTTGTTTTCTCAATTTATCTCATCATTAAGGAACAAACATTTTGTTTTTGTTTTATTTTAACTAAATACCGTACGGTATTTCTTTACAGCTAGTAATGTATTATACTGAATAAAATCGATTTTTTGGTACTTATTTCTGTTTTATTTTAGACTTTGATTATATCAATTTTCTCAGAATTAAATTCTCTACAATTAATGTGTGTTGATTTTATGTATTTATTACCAATTTAACAAAGTTATTGTACATCAAACTTAAAAAAACATTGTTTCGTGCCCCAATTTTTTGCATTTAACCCTGAATCCCTCAAAAACTACTACAGGTACAGTTCTGAAACCTATTTTATTAGCTTTATCAGGTAAAAATACATAAGAATCCACGATATTTCTTACTTAATTAACCTTTCCAAAAAGTTCAGTATGGCTTTATTTTACTCTTTACCCAGGAATTCAGGCGAAATCTTTCGCGAGCTGTAACTCGCTAACGAAGCGTTTTCGGACCTATGTTTATATAACATTTTTCATTATTTTTACTAGTACAATGTGCTGTAGAAGTGGGGGTAGAACTTCATGAATCACCCTGTATATTTGCAAAATCGTTTACCAACAAACTATAATTAATTAATACTGTAGACAATAGTACTTCACTAGAGATACCCTCAGAACAAGGTAACAGAGACGAGGCATAGACTTGTAGCGAAGTCATTGATATTATTCTGAATGCGGTTAAAATATGTCATTTACTTGTTAGAACGGTGACGGATAAGCAATTGGATGGTTGATCCTAGGGTGGGTAATAGGCCGTCTACTGTATATGTATTCAAACGTAGAAATTGTATATAGCAAGAACCACTGATATTTAATAAGCTTTTCACTTTACATTAGCATTCATTCAACTCCTTATAAAAACCTTTTTTCGTCATAAAAACAAATAGATAGGCTACGTTTACTAAAAATGTATAAAGGCCATTCTGCTTATTCACGAACAAATATAGAAGTAATACTAAAACAAATTTTTGTATATTGCCTGATGACAGTACTTATAATAAAAACTTTGGAATAGGGGTTGGTTTTGGGCTGTGTAGGTCATTGACGATGAAGTTTACAGGTAAGGTGTAACACATATTGTTACAGATGCTTATTCAGTTATCATAGCCGTGTAATAAATAATCCAAAACGTAACAAACAAGGCCTTATAGTCCTAAATCTGAAAATCCTTCTCATGTCTGTCATAAAATATAGAAAAACATGGTTCACACCGATATCAGTTAGAAACAAACGTTTCATCGTAGGCTAATGAAAAAAGGTTGGGAGTTTTTACAGTGCAATCTTAGTAGAGTGGTATGAGACTAATATATAAATTTCAATAAACTTGGGATGGAATTGACGCCCAAAACCGAGCATATACAAAGTACTACAATAAATAAAATCCTATACTCTCGGCCCCTAATATACCCTAAATTTAAACAATCAAATTAATTAATTGTAAAACACAGACAAGATTAACAATAGTACCTTAGTAAAAAATTAACACCTTTTGTAATGTAGATGCAAACTTGGCAAGAGCAGAAGCATGTTTAACGCGCGCCAACAAAACAACATACAGTACTGTCAAAGGACGTAGCTTAGCAAGGAGCTTGCAAACGGGATCATTTACTTGTGTCTAGATAACATAAATTACCTTCTATTAAGAATTTTTACGTCCTTACTCTACGAGAAGAACACATTAAAGATTATAGCATATATTATGTAGGCTATGCTCTTCTCGACCTCTCCTCTCTGCTCCATTCTGTCATTCAATCTCAGCTGTACCGCCATATGTTCACGTCTACTCATATTGCTTCACTAACTTTGACGTACGAAACGGTCAACTTTACTTACTATACAGGTACTTAACCATTATTTGAAGTATTTCATAACAGTAAGTTATTTTTCTGAGTAAATGTTGATCAGTTGTCACCTTTGGGGGACAGCCTGTCCGGGGTACGAAGAAAATCTTTGACAGCCTATTTTGAGTTGTATATCATCTTAAAGGTCTAGTTGAACTTAAAACAATTACGCAAACCAGAGTTATAAAGGTGATCCAGTCAGAAGAAGTTGCTGTTTAAAGTTTTTACAATGTGTAATACACTGTAAATAAGAAATAACTAATACTGTACATGTTACAAGATAACAGTGTGTGGGAATACATTTGAGTGAACTAATTTCAAATTAGGTGTTCAAAATGCTCCCCTCTGGTCGTCTGACAATGTGCTAAGAGTAATCGGAAATACCTGCTGCTTAAAGAAAGACACTGTTAATTGAAATTAGTGAGCCCGTTAGGGATTACCATTCTGTGGACTTCCCCACAATGGCCTGTTGGCTCTCTTTGTCAGAGTTTATCGTCGTTACTGAACCAGACTTCAATCAATACACCATAACATCAATTAGTAACAACATTCATTCAATACAACTTTGAAACGCAGTACATATGACAAAAGATTGCAATAGTAAGAACTGCCAACAATGCTCAGCTGTGTATTTCTCTATCTCGATTCGTTCAAGAACAGGGGTTACTGAATTACTCATTAAAAGTATCAAGATATGCTCCAAAATGAGATAGTTTCTGTTCTACAAGTTAGTCTTGGCGCTGACATTCAAACATGTTTATTCCAAAATGACGGAGCACCATCACACTGTGGTGTTCAAGTGAGACAATACTTAGGTACAATATTCCCACATCGGTGGATTGGAAGATGTGGAGCAAATGAGTGGCCGGCTCGTTCCTTTGACCTAACTCCGCTTGATTACTTTTTATGAGGTGACCTCAAATACAAAGTTTATCAAACTCAGCCTACAGATCTGATCGAACTCAGGCATACGATAGCACAGGAAGTTCAAGCTATTCCACAAGAATACATTGAAATTGTAGTAGCCAGCTTTTATAACCGGTTAGCATATTGCCAGACGACGAGAGGGGATGATTTTGAACACCTACTTTGAAATTAGTTAACTCAAATGTATTACCACACAATATTAACTTGTGACAGGTACAGTATTAGTTATATCTTATGTACAATGTATTAAACATTTTTAAACAGCAATTTCTTTCAATTAGATCATCCTTTTCAACTCCGGTTTGTGGAATTGTTTTCAGTTCAACTAGGCCTTTAAATTGACGTAGGCTACAACTCAACATATCATTCCATTAAGACCCCTCGGATGTCTTGTTTGAAATACGAATTGGTGTGCAGTTCCACTTTTTTTCAATTTCAATCTATCAAGGTTTTAATTTAAATGTTCAGGAATCTTATTTATACCTTTGATGGTCTACAAATTTTCCACATGACTTTGTTTGTGCACATTTATAGCGTGACTGCCTAAAAGTTTTTCTATGTCGCTATGGACAAAGTCAAATCGATGGCCAGTTTACTTGTATGCGTAAAGGAATTGATGTTTGGGCGACATACTGATTTTTTTTACAGAAGTTACTATTGAATGTAATAAATATGGTTTTTAGTGTCACAGTTGATATAGGGTTAGCCAGTGAAACGGGAAGATTGGAGATGGCCTTGACAGTTGGAACGTGAGTGTTGGGGTACTAGTGGCCGGCTCCTTTCTACCTGCGTGTCACGCCATTTAGTTGAGATGGATCGTTGGACGGGTGAACATCGTGGCTACACGGTTAGAGCGTATTATACGAATGGTGAGAGTTTGGTGAAAACGCGACGTGCTTTTCGACGCCATTTCAACATACCGCGCAACAGGCTTGTTCCTTGGATAAACGCAATTCGTTCGTGGATAAACAACCTTGAACAAACTGGATCAACATCTAAAAAACGAGGTGGGAGTGCAAAAACCGTTCGAACTCCTCTAAATATCGCTACTGTTCAACAAGCAATGCTCAGAAGTCCACGCCGATCTGCCAAACAACATGCTCTACGCCTTGGAAGAACATGCTCACTTCGGTGAGAAGGATTCTTCATCAAGATTTAAATTTTCACCCATACAAAATACAGATTGTGCATCTCTCAAACCAACTAACCATCAGAAACGATTACAATTATGTGAGGAAATGGCCAGAAGACTTGAAGAAAATGTCGACCAAGTAAAGAACTTGCGGATGAGCGATGAGGCGCATTTCCACCTCTCTGGTTTTGTTAATAACCAAAACTTCATATACTGGTCGGAGGAAACCACTACTAGCGCACTTCATGAAACGCCTCTTCATGCTGAAAAAGTGACGGTTTGGTGCGCGATGTGAGCAAGAGGAATCATAGGCTCATTTTGCTTTGAGGATGTGAATGGAAGTGCTGTGGCTGTGAACTCTGTGCGTTACGTTGCAATGATCCAGACCTTTTTTACACAATTCTCCCATAACTCTCCCATTTTCCAGTGAATGAACACACAATTTTCCAACAAGATGGGGCAACAAGCCACACTGCAAGAGTTGCCACGAATGCTTTGTTTCCAGGTGGCGTCATTTCCCGATATCTCTTGGCTCCCTCGCTCTCTAGATTTGACAGCATGTGACTTTTTTCTATGGGGTTACTTAGAAACAAGAGTTTTTCAGAACAATCCACCTAGAACTATCCCAGCCGTAAAACAACGAATTCGGGACGAAATCGAAGGAATACCAGTCAATATGCTGCAAAATGTCATGAGAAACTTCCAGGTCCGGCTGCAGCAGTGCATAGATTCCAATGGAGGACATATGGCAAATGTTATATTCGAAAAATAATTTTTCACTTATTGTACAGTAAATGGCTTCCTTTTTTCTTTATATTTATAACCATTAAATAATAAAATTAATTTTCTTAAAGAATTAGTTGCTTATTTAAATCTTCCCGTTCCACTGGTTAACCTGTATTTCTTTGATAGGATATACTTGGTTGTTACTATATTACTTTTGACACTTTTACTTTTTGACATGATATTTACAGTTTCCGCAACAAGGTTTTTGGCAAGGTTTACAAAGGGCTGTGATTCCTTACTTAACACTTTTATAAGATCAGTATACAGACCAAAACTGTTTAATATTATTATTGTTGGCTTTTTAAATACAACTCTTTGAGATTCGGAAAATTGGTCCTTTGTTTCTTGAGAATTTTGAAGTAGGTTAAATGCTGTCTGTCCTCATGATTGTGTTGATGTGAAGGCCAGGATAACATTTAGTTATGGATTTCAGAACGCTTTGGAAAAAAGAATTATTGTTTTTGTTTGTTGGTTGTAATATATGTATATAATTATAAAAGTGCTACCTTCCTGGTCTTTGATCTTACAAAATCATCACTTACGAGATTTTACTTTCGCTCCCCCCCCCCCCCCCCCACAAGTAGGTAAAATTGCATTAGGGTGCACAAAATACTAAGATTTGTTTTTGATTTGTTGCGAAAGTAGTTCTTTGTAAGTTAGTCTCCATTTGTTTATCAGCAAACAACTGAGAAATGTTATGTTGGATAAGATGATGCTGATATTGTAATAGGCCAAAGATGAATAAAAGTGAGAACTACCAACAACATCATTATGTTTGAACACCAGAGCTCAACCTATTATTAATTTGTCTTTTTGCTTTATTTATTTGTTAACTCGTTCTTTGCCCTTGCTTAACTAGCTATTGATATAAAAAAATAAACGTTTGATTTACAATTATTAATGAGTTTATTTGTCACATGTATGATACAGGGTTTCGTAAATTATACTGCTATGGGCACATAAAAAAAAATTATATCCAACATAGAAAAGGTTTTGGTGCATGTTAGATTTGAATTTTCAAAGATTTGGAATCATAAATTGGGTAGACCTTACTTGAGTTTAAGTCCAGTTTTACTTTGTGTGTTCCATTGACATTTATTCATCTTCCAATCATCCTTGTCAGTTTAGTGTGGATTTAATACTGGCAATCTTGATCCTTGAAGATTTGGGAGTTCTGGTTGCCATCCAATATTCGAGTGGTCATCCTCTCGTAAATGTCTATTCTGTTCTTTTACAAAAATTGAGATTCACCAATTTAACACAAATACTAAAACGTATGACTGTATTTAATAACTCAAATGTTGATTAACTTTGTGTTTTTTAATACATTTCTTGATGAAAAAATGTTCTTCTCAGTCTCATATTGTCATGATTCAAAAGAATAAATTCCATTATTGTAAAGTCACCAGCTGATCTAAATTCACTTTATAACTCCAGGTGTTGTATAATGAATTCTTAAATTAACTTAATCGCTCTGTAAACTTACTTTGCATAAAAATCTCCTCATTTTAATATAAAAATTTAATGTATTCTGTGGTATTTGGTCTAAAGAAATTACTTTATTTTATCTGATGATTCAATTTTACAATAGTTCATGTATTTCTATCTTATATGTTTGATGATTTGTTTTGTGTTAATTTTAACTCTAAAATAGGTTGCTAGTTTATTTTAATTTTAAAATATATTGACTTATATATGTTTATTGTAAGTTATCAAAATTGTATGGGTGTATGTTCTTCTTCTTGTATGGATTCCTGTGTGTGTGTGTACATATGTGGTATAAATCCCTTTAGTTATTTATTAATCTTTTATAGACAAACATAAAATAATATTAACTATTAACTTTACTTTTTAAAACAAAACCGTAATACTATTCATCTTTAGTAGAAAAGTTTCATAACATTTTTCCTTGTTAATTTTCTCCTCCAAAGTCAATTGTGAGTAGATATAATGAAGATTTAACTAAATTAAAAGGAGCACAATCATTTCTGTTTTTCTATCAATTCAAAGGGTAAATCAACAATTTTTTCTAACTTTAATAGCCAACACCGCCATATACATAATAAAAAATACAGATTTGTCAAGGATAAATTGGTAGGAAATTGATTAAATTACCATAAACTTATCAAAACTGCTATATTTACAAACAAATTATTAACTGTACTTTAACTGTACAGTTAATAGAATCTATGCTTCTGATTTCTTCTGTTTCTTCTTCCTCACAAAACCTTCGGGCCAACCATCGATAGCAGGAGAATACTTGTACTTCCCTCTTAGCTCACGCAGTCGCTTCATCTCATCCTTGAAGTCCTGGTGCTCGTCTCTGAACAACCCATACTCTCGCAATTTCATCATAAGCAGACCTGTCTCTACGTGGCGGGGATAGTAACACACCATCTTCTCTGGATTCTTGTTGTCTGGTTGTTGTGCCATCAGCCGCACCACCTGCAAACCCCAGATATATTGTCATTTTGACATACAAGCCATCACATTTTGAAACATTTTCCTCAAACTATAAGCAAATAGAACACTACTCTGCATCATTCATTAGCTGCATACCGGAATGAGTTTCTGTAAGACAATTATTTGTAGGTTCACTCCAGACAACAGAAGAATCTAGTTAATTCACTAGAATAACATAGATAATGATGAAATAAAAGCTACAGTAATAAATAGGTTAAATAATTATATGGTCAATCTTAGACGTTTCCACTCCGTCAATCAGGTGATTTGGAATCCTCACAACATGCAGGCACTAGTCCACCCTCACCCTTGCCCCTGCACGCATTGAACATGGAGTACCACAGGGTTCTTTATAGGGGTCTGTGTTGTTTATTTTGATGATTAGTGATATACTACTAGTATTAAACAGTCACATAATACTTTATGCTAACAACACAAACTTTTTCAATAAGTGTTCTGACTTTTACTCTTCAACATTTAACACACATAGCTCTATCGGCAGCATTAACTTGCTTTAAAGTCAGTTGATTCTTAATGAATATAAGTAAAACTCAAAACATGTACTTTTGCTTTTGAGATTTTCTAGAACAAGTCAGTGTAGAGAGAGTCTGCATTGATTGTCTATAAGTTTATGATTGTCTATATCGATAAAAATCTATCTTGAGAAACTCATACAGCAAACACAGCCAAACTCTAATACACCACTATAAATATGTTTCCAGATTTAAGTAAGGCTTTTTACAGCCTTCATTAAATCTGATTCTGGAGAAGCTTTACAACTTAGGGATCATGGACACAGCTCACAGGTGGTGTAAGAGCTATCTAAGCTATTACAAACAGATGGTTGAGCTGAAAGAAACTGAAGATGACACTACAAGAGCCTACAGATCCAAGCCACTACTGGTAAAAAAGGGAGCACCACAGGGTTCCGTGCTGGGGGTCTTGTTCGCTCTATTCACTGCTGTTCCCGCCCAGCTACAAGATTACTGTAAAGCTGCAATGTACGCAGATGACACTGTCTTGCAGGTTAGCAGTTATTTGGCCGATCAACTGGAGGTGGAAAATGTTATTTGTGTTAGCCTATCTCAAAAGTATTGCCCTGAGAGGTAAACATTGACCTGGTATTTAATGAAGAAATTGATTGACACACAACTGATTCTTGGAAGATGTGTTTGGGCCTCCCAAAATTTACACTGTATCCTCAACCAAACATCTTAGAGTGATCCTCGATAATCGACTCTCATGGCATCACCATATTGACTCACTATGCCTTAAACTAAGCTCTACAATATTTGCAATAAAGCGGATTCAGACCATGTTATTGTGCCTTATTTGAGTCATACATTAAGTACGGAAATATAATTTAGGGGCGATCTTCTCAGGGAAAAAAAACCCTTCAGAGAGTGCTGATATTGCAAAGATGTGTTTTGAGAGTCTTAGCCAATCTCCAACCAAGGCAAAGCTGCAGGGATGCTCTCAGAAATCATCGAATTTTAACAGCTGTATCAATTTACATCTCTGAAGCCGTCTTACACACCTGCATGCTCCCTTGTAACAGTGATACTCTAAGGTATAACACTAGGTCTCCAAATGACTTTAATCTGTCTCTACACAGAATCACACTCTACTCTTAGAAGCCGTCTTATACAGGAGCCAAATTTTCTAACCTCCTTCCTGCAAAAGTAAAGAATGGTCCTGCAGATGGACTTCAGAGAAGACTTTGGCAGTGGCTTGCTGAAGTCTATAGTTTGGAAGAGTTTAAAGCATGTGCAAGAGACCCTAGCTGAATATTGTAATTTATTGTAACTGACACCATTTTTATCTTGATGTTGATAAATAAATATTTCTATATTCTGTATTTTTAGTTCTAAAAGAACCTTTGAGCAGCTTCCTGAAGGATATTCTGGATGAGCAAGGTTGGAGGTAAGGGCTGTCTCAGACAGGAATGAGGATGGATTTTGGTCATTAATCTGTCATGTCACCTTGAAAGAAGGAACTCCAGCTTTGAACTAGCCTCTCCGGTCAAAGCAGGCAGGAATGGCACACCCTAATGTCTAAGCTAGCAAACTGTCTTTAACCCTTAGTCCCTCTATGTCATTCTTCTGCATTAGACTAACCCTAATTGTGCGGTTAGGGATGTGCTGCTCCTAGACATCCATAGAGTTGCCCACATTTAAGTGACACATCCGTTTTTGCTGTACCCAGTAGGTTCAACTGGAAGGTATAAACCAGCCAAAAGTGAACCTTCCTTGGGGCTGTTGTGTTGTGTGACTTACTGCTAACTTGTTTTTAGTCAGAAATAATCCCTTGGTGGCCATAAGAATTGACCTTTTATATTTCTAGTTTTTTCAGAACCAGTTGAATATGGTTTAATTTCTACACAAGTCTTGGAAATGAAACGTTTGTTGTCTGATTACTCAGACCACACGCTGTCTGATAAAAAACAACTGCTGGCTCATGTTGACATTTTAGCTTACTGCGCAGTTGTTTTATTGTAAGATATACAAACCTGTTCTACTGTTCTACTATTGCTGCTAATTCTCAATTAGTTCTTATTTATTTTAATCTCTTAGTAATATTAGTATTTTAGGAAGATAATGAACGATAACATCAGCAATTTGACACATACCACAAAAGCACAGATGGATCTATGATTACCAATTTATATTTTATGATTAGATATTGTATATTTGAAGTTTTGAAAAAATAACTACCGAGCAACTGAGTGAAAGAAATTTTATTGTTAAATTTTCTTTAGAAAAAATGTTTTTTTTAAATCATAAAGTTGCTTTAAAATAAAAGTTATTCCTCATAAATGATTTTTATAAAAATAGTTTTTAAAAGTCTTGCTAAATAAGTCTTTTGCTCTTTGTCCTAAAAGAAAATAATATAGAGAACATGAAAATAAAATTGTTGTTTAAATAAAAATATTTTATTTTTTATTTTACAAGATTAATCAACCTTCCAGAAATGAAGGAAATGCTATTTTGGAGTAAACAAGTAAAATATGTAGTTTCATCCCAAAACTAAATTGGACTTAACATGTGTAGAGAAATATTGAAAACAGTTAAGGTTATAAACTAAAATTTGGTACACATTAAGTTAAAGTAATTAATAAGTTGTCAATTAAAATGAAATGAATGGTGACTGTTCTTTGAAATCTAAACTCTACAATTTCTTGTTAAGTAATGCTTTTTATTCAGTAAACGAGTTTTTATTGAGCCAATGGACTGAAAATGACTTTTTTAAGGAGTAAAATGAAAACTGTAACATGAATTATACGGACCTGCCTATGTATCAATGGACTGAAAATGACTTTTTTAAGGAGTAAAATGAAAACTGTAACATGAATTATGATACGGACCTGCCTATGTATCAATGGACTGAAAATGACTTTCTTAAGGAGTAAAATGAAAACTGTAACATGAATTATACGGACCTGCCTATGTATCAATGGACTGAAAATGACTTTTTTAAGGAGTAAAATGAAAACTGTAACATGAATTATACGGACCTGCCTATGTATCAATGGACTGAAAATGACTTTCTTAAGGAGTAAAATGAAAACTGTAACATGAATTATACGGACCTGCCTATGTATCAATGGACTGGAAATGACTTTCTTAAGGAGTTGAAAACTGTAACATGAATTATACGGACCTGCCTATGTATCAATGGACATGATAAGGAGTAAAATGAAAACTGTAACATGAATTATACGGACCTGCCTATGTATCAATGGACTGAAAATGACTGAAAACTGTAACATGTACCTGCCTATGTATCAATGGACTGAAAATGACTTTCTTAAGGAGTAAAATGAAAACTGTAACATGAATTATAACATGAATGGACTAAATGATAAGGAGTAAAATGAAAACTGTAACATGAATTATACGGACCTGCCTATGTATCGGACTATGTATCAATGGACTGAAAATGACTTTTTTAAGTAGCAAAACGTAAACTGTAACATGAATTATTCGGACCTGCCTATGTATTTGCTTGAAATATTTTGTGGCCAATAAACTATTCTATTCTATTCTTGAATATTGTGTACTGTAATCATGAAGTCAACTTTACGAATTTTTTTAAAATCTGTCAGAGATTAAATGAATTTTTAGCTTTATTTTAAATCATTGTATTATTGTGTATTTAATAATGTAAGGATTAAATATCTATCAAATGATGGCAAAAATGTAATTCAATATTTTTTCATATAATCAGTAATTAGAATTGCTTTTAAAGGGTCATAATATATATCTTATAGATTAACATTATGATCATAATTGTCAGTAGGTTATCAGGTTGAGTCCCAGGAGGATTTTTTTAAAGATTAAGCCACAGCTCACACACATCATATTGACCATGTTTATCAGATCTGATCACAAGTAATGGACATGTACCAGACCGCAACATGAATTGTGTTTGCTGCATGTCTCAAGCGTATAACCCTATGCTGCTGTACTGCCTGGGCTGTAGTTAAGTACAAGGATTTGTTGGTTTTTTATAGATGGCCACACAGTATTCCACACACTGCATGAGCACATGGTATGTACTTGAGCAGAAAGTGTGCATAACATGGTGCACACTATTTTTATAGATATATTGAAAATATACAATAAATTAAACATGTTTATTGATCATTAGCCCCATGGTCTGCTGAGAAAAGGGTTTAAATAATTTTCTATACTCTGTTAAAGTAAAGATTCATACAGTAAATCTGATGTACATGGACCTCAACTTATTTCTTGACTGTAAATGATCAAATAATTATCTTTAAAGTTAGAGTGTTGCACTATGACTACTCACCTATAATATACTGTCCTAAGGTAAATAGAGGGGGGGGGGACTGAAGTAAGCCTTGAAAGTCATACGAATGTTAAGGGAACAACAACTTTTCAGTTTTACGAAAATAAAAGATGTTGAAATAGTTGTCCACACAACTAAATTATTATTTTACAAAATCGGATTGCTAATTCGTCTCACTTTCACCATGAAATGGAAGAAGGGGTGTCAGGGATGTGAGTGCTGAGATGAAGGTAAAACGATGATACCAATAAAAGCCTTCTTAAAATGGCCCTAAATTTAAAATTGTAACAACTACTTTGTAATCTAAATCTGAGTTTAAATACAATTTATCAAAATAATGCTAGCACAGTCTTTAAATTGTAATACATGGTTGTTGTTACTAAACACTCTGAAACTGATAAATGCAAACAAAACAACACTTGCTCTGTGACGCGCAGCACTAATACAGGTACCAGCTGATCAGTCTTGTATCAACACACGTGCAATGTAGTCATCACTCTCACTAAATACTGATTCTGTTAGTATCAATACATTGTGATACAAAAGAATCATTACGACTGTAATTGTAATTGTATAATGTAATTGATTGTTTAAAATTGACATTGTTATCAAGTTTTAAATTTACTTTTCAACTTATGTCATTTTTAAAACTAATGACTAGATCATGTAAATTTTAAGCTTAATTTGTTTTTATTTTCATTTATTTTAATATTTTGTATTATTTCATAATTCATATTTGTATAGTATGGTGTAATCTATTTTATGTTTTGTGATAAATATAATAAAGAATATAGAAAAGAAATATTAAATATAGTGAAACTAACACAAGTTATCATGTTACCTACTATAAGGTTAAATCTGTTATAATATATGTGACGAATTTAGTTCAGGCAAGTAACAGAAATTTTACTAAAATATTGTAGTAATATATTGTTGATTCCCTCAGCTTTTGATTACAAATTTGTAACAATAGAATGGGTTATTAGTTGTAAATTGTTATCATATATGTACTAAAAATCTACATAATTTTTTCACAACCCATAATAAGCAGAGAACTACATTTATGCCTATACAACTTAATTATAAACATCATTACTTTAACATGATGACTGTTACAGACGCCCTAGTGCACTTGCTGTCTTATTAGACTACTAAGGATCACTCAGGATAGAGCCGCAGTGGAGCTGTTTACCCCTTTATGATTTTTGACATAATATTATGTTCATAGCGATTGTGTAAGTGTGCTACTGACATAATATTACGCAAAAAACATTTCAATGACAATATGTATATATATATTTTTACAGAAACGAGGCACTTGATGGTCTTGTGTTATACAGCGGACTATGCAGGTCCATCAAGCCTTTTATTTAAACCTTAATATAACCACCTCATGATTTTTTCTGGGCATACAATTATGTTTTATAACTTGCTTAACAAATGTGTGCTAATATTTTATATATAAACTTTTAGCTACATGCTGGTCCACGTATATACATGTATTGGTCCTATCTATACCCTGTACAATTAAGCGGTAGATGTTGTTCCGAGGATTGTGTGGTTGGTGGTGGGGGAAATAGGGGAAGGGAACCGCATCTGCCTCTTGATTGTAAATTATTGTTGGACCAGTAATTGCCTCTCGTTTGTAAAACACCAAGTAATAAGGCATTAATTTCAAAATTTTTATAAAATGTTAAGGTAACCAATAATATTACTGTGTGTGAAAATAACAGAATTTCTTGGGTAATCCTTAATATTGAAACATAATATGCTTATGTAAGCTTAAAACATGATATCAACAAGAAAGAGGCTTTTAAAATGTATCTTCTTAGCTTGATACCTGAGCTGGAAGAACTAACTGTTTCACAAATAAAACAATTTAAACACAGGGTATTAACTCTTATTGATGAGATATCAGCCCCATCTGTAGTCCCACAGCTATCACCTCATTCTAGCATCTCACTTGCATCTGATGTTTCAAGCACCTCTACAGCCAGCCCTGCTTTTGATTGATGTGAATAATGATAGAGTTACCTGTGTCACAGTTGCAGCAGCCAACAGCGATTCAGTTTATACCGATTTCACACAGGATACCAACACCAGTGATTATTATATCCAAAAACATGTAAAATAACCATGGTAAATAAAGTAACTTTTTTCTCGTGTCTTTATTATTTTTAAATTGTAATTTTGTATTTGTCTACTAAATATTAAATGTAAAAATCATACCTCCTATCGATTATTATTCTTTCTTCCGTGGAAACACATTCCTTCATATTTGTGTTCATCTCCTCTATAGAACAAGCAACCATCCTTACTGATTCCAAATACAATTCTTTGAAAATCTTGTAGAAAGCTATAAACTTGCTGTTAGTCTGATTTAATTGTTCAGCTGCTATGAACAACCTGGATCGAATATATAAGGATAACACCAATATTTCCTTCGTGCTCTTCGTTGCTTGTCACGTTCGTAATAGGCTACTATTGCTTCCTCATCTGAACTACTACTTGACATGATGTCTACAATTTTTTAATGAGAAATAACTATGAATGTAATGAATTAACTTAAAATATAACTCTACTGAAATAAAATCTGTCTGCTTGAGATCGCCATCTGGTTTAGAATCAGTCGCTCTCGTGTGTAGAGACCGCAACTGATTGTGGTTGTAAACTGATTTCAAACTCGTGTTGCAAAACAATCGACCTGTGTGCAGATGACCTAACTGGTTGTAGTACCTACCTTCCTGGAGCTAGCAGTTGTGTCCCGGACTGCTTCACCAAAAATACGACGGCTCAGCTTGTTCATACGCTGAGCATAGCTTGTTGAAAGTTTTATTAACTCTGAATATTGATACATTTCTCCTCCTGAAACAGTCCACACAAAGATTATTGAAAGACAATACGACAAATTTATAAAAAGTACATAAACACTCTGCTAGCCTAATTTTTGTTTCTATCTCAACTAATTAGGAGATTGTAATAATACTAGGCAGTGACTAAGAAAATGTAAGAATGTTTACCAGCAGTGTGTATAAACATACGAAACTACAACAGAAAGCATAACTCCCCACAGTGACTATAGGTTCCTTCTATGACTAGATAAACTTTCAATTTTCAGAACCTATATACTGCAAAATGTATTACTTATTCTAAATTGAATTAATGTGTAACATGTTTAATACTTGATTACTACATGTTATATATATTTAAATAAAATTTAAATTTAAAGTTTAATACACAGTATTGAAAAATGAACTCAGCTCTAAATAATTTAAATTATAAAGAAACTTGAAACAAATGGCACTTGGAAGAATCTTAAGATTTCAAAATAATTCTTGTTACAGGTGGTGTTTCTCTTGGAGGTGTTAGAACCTAACTTGCACAAGAATACTATTCAGTTATGTAATGCTAGAAAACAGTTTCGCTTTTATATTAAGAATTTAAAATTATCTCTCTCTGTTGAAGATCATGTGGATTCTATTCTTGAGTAATAGGACAGGATACAGCACTTTGACTAGAATTTTCCTAAACACTCAATTGATGTGTCTTAACAGCATAATGTGGGGAAGAAAAACTGTATAATTTCCAGATCTGAGGTCTTGTAACTACCATGTTCTTATTGATACTACATCAGGTGATGCTAAGTAAAGTTTTGCCAAAAATCTAGTTTAATATCAATAGTAAATGAATACAAATTCTCCAATATTAGTTTTATTCTTGCGAGACCTTTCAGAATCAATGATTCCATCATCAGGAAACTTCACAAGTGAATAAATATTTACATTTTTCTAAATAATAGATATTAAAATAACATATGGTAAAGATTTGGAAGTATGGAAATAAAAGTGTTAGTTAACTTTAGAAAACTAACCAAAATAGTGTTCAAAGACGATAAACTGAGTTTTGATTGGTTTCAAAATGTCTGTTTTGTTGTTATGATTTATTTTTTATTTAAATAAGATTATTTCTATTAGGCCTACCTATCCTAATTGTTCGTTTGGTGGTTATGGTTCCTTTATTATTAATTATGTTGTTCCATTGTATATATTAAATTAATCTTTTCAACATTAAACTGATCCTGGAAAAAACTTTATTAAGCACTCTACACTAGTTATTTTTATCAAATGAAGAATTTTATATTACAGTTTATTTAACTAAACATGTGATTTGAACTTATTAATTATAGAAATGTTTAATGTAAGCAATAAAAAAGAAGTAACTAATTTTCATAGAATCTGTAAATGGTGGATGAATATGAGGAAATTGTGAGATATAAACAGTTGAAAGTTCTTGGCGAACAGTCATGAGAAGTTTGAGGAATGGAATGGCGGCAGACTCTATAGATAAACCGCTTGCAAAGAAACCTGCGCAGAAGCAAATTTCTGAGCAGTACCGCGCAGGAGGGGCCCTCCTCTGGCGGGGGGTTGTGGTGGGGAGTGGGACCAGCACCTTCTTGTATCTGTTTATCAGCTGTGTGGATCGTGTCTCACTCACACAGTTTTGTTTACACTGCAGCTACTTTACCTGCTCTATAACTATATTATATTTTTGTGTGTAGGTATATACAATTATCACAGTCTAAGCGTAAAATATTAATTGAACAGATTAATGTAGCTATAGACGTATCCAGGGAGCTTGCATTTTGTTGTGAGGTTAGCCGCGCAGTGGCAGTGGCCAATAGACATGTGTCATTCGGTCTTGACCCATTCAATTCGAACCGAGTGTTTCAAAAGACCCGTTCACTTCGAACGTTTCGTTCACTTATTAATTTATGCCAACTGAATAAATTTGATATTTTTTTCAAATCAGATATATTATTTTTAATGATAGGTAGTTAAAACTTACAATATTATAAAATTAATTATAAAACCCTTATCCATGAAAAATAGCTTAACATCATATGGAACTAACTAAAACTGTAAAGTTTATGCGTTAGGTTACATTAGGTCCCCAAAATTGTTCAGCCGTTCCTTTCGTTCACTGCTAACCGATTAAGAATAAAACCATAATCGTATAACTCAACAGGCGGTGTAGGGAATCAGGGTATTGTGAAAAGTGGTGGAAGTTAATCGGTTGGATATAAAATATCTTGTTCTTTATAAAAATAAATTATTTGCAAACGAGCAATGCGTCTGTTTAGTTTTTGTCATTTATTTAAAAACATCTGTAAGGCAATAACCTTACTTATGATAAAGCAAACGCATATCAATCAACCAGGTTCATAATATTATATACAATGGTATATAATATTTACATTATTAACATTTACAATATTTAGTAATGTATTTGGTAACTTAAAATTACATTTTTTGTCAGCTTTAATAGATCTACTTACAGTGAGTAGATTTCTGACACAATACATTGTTACATATCTATCCATTCACTGTACAATATGCTGTTTCTTCCTCTATTCGAACACTTTTTTACAAGTGGATCCTTTCGTTCACTCGGTCATCACATTCAGTTGTTCATTTTGTTCTGTCAACACGATGACCGGTATAACACACTTTAGCGGGAAGGCTCAGTGGCCGTCGGAGGGATATTTACCCCACCCTGCATGAACTCAAATCACCTTGAGAATTATGCCTGTCTGGGAAAGAATCCTTGTCAATTGTAAACACAATGGCTAAAGTGGCAAAAGACGAGTTTCACGTTATCAACCTTTTGCTATCGTTCTTCTGAACAAGACATTATAAGGTTGGAAAAATGACAAGTAACGAAGTTATAGAACATTAACAGTGGAACCACTTTTGTTGCACAGAATATTTCATTGTTCTACAGGCATCACATGGTTCTTGTTATGATCATGAGTCAACTTCGTATTAGTTGCTGTTGACGTCAGCCATTACGCTATATCAGCCCTGGCCATCAGCACAACACCTTTGACGACATATGACAAACATCCCTTGAGGTAGTACCTATCACTAAAAGATCAAATTCTAGATGATCTGGCCATTAGACTACTGCTAAATAAGAAATGCAACTTGACAAACCAAACAAATACTGTAAATTCACCTAACCATAACTTCCTATTATCTTGTAAGAAAATTAGTTCCACTTTTAATGTTCTAAAATTCATTATTTGTCATTTTAATCCCTTGAAATGTTATACTGTTTTGGAAGACGATGGGTTAATAAAGGGGGATCTCATTATCTGTGTGGATAAAAATAAACTTGAAAATAATTAAAGCAAATTTAACTAAACTTTCTACAAACGAATAACTAATGTAAAAAAAAACATAAATTTAATAAATAAGCAAAACTAATGTAACCATAACTTCCTATTTTCGTATGTACGTATTATATACTTATAATATATCACATGGTAACTTCCGATTACATAAAAATCGTTTTTTTTTATTTTAAAATAATACACAATTACACGAAGAACTCATTTTCTCACTCTGACAAAACATGTTGACCAATTAAAAAGTGATTACTTACTACTCACTGCTATCCAGGTAACCAATAATCACTTTAACGTTTCTCTGATATGTAGGTCTAGGCAAATGTTGGTTTTGTTATTTTTTAATATTACTGTTAGATTTATTTTATTAAAATTTGTAGTCTATTATTTTTGTTGTTAATGTATTATAATTGTTGTTCCTTACTATATTATATAATATCGAAGATGGATAATATATCAAATTGCTCAATAATAACAACCTACTAACGAGTGTAGGTCACTTATTAGTGCCCCCCCCCCCCAATCCTATTTAATATTTTAGAAATGCTGATATTGATTGATAGTTATAATTTTTTATGTATGAAGTATCAGTGATACTAAGCTGTAAAACCAGGCCCCCTTATCTTACTCATCCCAGAATAAAAACTCCATTAACACAGTTTTACAGAATTTTATATAAACAGGAACAGGTAACAGAGTCACAGAAAGCGACTTATTTGAGGAAAGTTTATTTCACGAAATTTCGGATGTGAGATATATCTTCTTACAAAGGCTCAAGTGACTGACAAAAGAGACCCTCATGAAGGTCCAGAAGAATTCATGATTTGATTTTTCATATGAAATAAAAGAAAAATACAGTAGTTTTACCTTTGAAATAATTAATAAAAAAATCTGTCAGTTTTCAATAAAAACATAGCACTATTATTCAATAGCATAATTGGCACTATTAATAACATTAACCGTACAAAGACAGTCTGATAATCAAAGGGTTAAAAGCAGCATAGTAAAATATTTTAAAGTGGTTCATAAATATTAACCCAGGAACTGGTGACAATCGCTGCAGCAACGTTGTATCATTCTTAACAACAAATGACCATTGCCGCAGCAACGGTCAAACATCGCCAAGAAAAAGCCACTTTATAAAGTAACTATAATGCTTTTCAATGAAGGTAATGGTAGCATTCCAAAGCGGATAGATAAATGTATCAATTAGTATTAAGTTCAGTACTTTTAGACCTTTGATACAAGTCGGAGAGAAAAATATCATACTTCATTTTTCTCATTTCTTGTTGTTTACGTAATGGTTAGTTTGTTTGTTTATGTTTCTTTTTGCTAGTATGTAATATTATTTGAAGTTTTATTTAGTCAAGTGGTATAAACATGTTTTCAAAAGTATTTCTCTTTCACAGAAGTGATATAGTGAAAAAAATAATTAGTGTTTTGTTTCAAAATAACCCAAATTTCACAATCTATGTAGGCCTAAGTTAGGAGTTTCAAGTTTGTAGTTTAACAAGTTTTATGTATTTTATATCTTGAATTTTACCAACATTATTTGCATTTGAAATGGATAGGAACTATTGAGATCAATCTAGTGGTACAAGAAATTTGTTAGAAAATTGAACCAGTAGACCATGACAGCGGTGGTGAATCTGATTAGGTAGTGTAAGATCTCAGTGCCCCAACCGAAACTAGATTTATAATTGTACATTTTTGTAAATACATTTTTTAAACAATTACAGATATGTGTTCACAATACAGAATGTGCTTAGTGGATAAATAAACTTGTATTTTTTTTCAAATGAGAAGAAAATCTGAACATTGCTTCTAACTTTGAGGATATAAAGTAATGTAAACAAATAATACATACATAATTTTGTACTTTTACTTCTTATTGATACATTTTATGTTATTGCTAACTCTTGATGTGATATAATACTGTTTCATGTAAGGAATAACTATTATTGTTGTAATAAAGTATGTTTTTAGGGTAATGTAAATTTTCATAAAAAAATTATCTGATGCAAGTTTTATCGATATAAAAATAAAAATAAAAATGTATTAAATAAGTACATCAACTATATAATTTCTGAAACTAAAGGAATGTATAAATAATTTTTATATTTTGGAATTTTGATCTAGTACAAATATACAACTTCTGTAGGTATGGCCCCACCCCCCTAAAACAAAATAAAAAATATTTAAAAGTTTCAAATTAAAAAAAAACAAAACCATTTTACTTATAAAAATATGCATAGTAAAAAATACAATTTTAATAAAAAAATAAAAATAAAAGATAAAACAATGCCTAATCAAATATTTTTTAGCATTTCGTACATATTTTATAAAATACCCTTGCAAAACCTGGAAAAGTGGTCTGCTAATAAAGGTAATTTAGTTGCCAGTTCTTGGGTGAAAAGTCATATAGTTTCTATAAACTACAAATACTAATAAAAATAAAGCCACGTTTATTTGGAATATAGTATGTTTAATAACCCCTTGTTAAAGAAATTTTCTTTCCAAAATATAATTTTTACTCAAATTAGCAACATTTACTTGACTCCATCTCTAATCAAATTCCCTACATAGAAATATGAGGGAGACTTAAGCGGCCTACACTCTTTATTCGATTGCTATTATTGAACAATTGATTTCTAGAACGTGTAGTCCACGTCAGATTGAAGAGATTGAGGGGAGACTTTAATAACCGGCCTACACTCGTTATTCGGTTGTTTTTGTCGAATTGTTCGATATATTATCCAACTTTGTGATATGAAAAAATCGTACACAATAAGAGTTATAATAAATTACCCTAACAAGAAGAATCTCGTTTATTACAATGTTAAATACACATATTTTAATATAACAATACAAAAAAACAAAACTAAATATGGCCTAGACTTAGATATCTAAGAAATTTTACAATATTTATAACTTGCCCAGTTCAATATCAATAAGTAACCGCTTTTGTGAAATGGAAGAAAGAATTCTCCCCATGTGTTACCAGTCAGCCAAACCCAAATGTTGAAGCTACTTAAACAAATATCGTCATTTTTGAGAAATATCTTACATAAAGTCTCAAAATATTAGTAACTTCTTGTTGTTTATTATTTACATTAAAATTACTATAGCTAATAAGTTGAAATCATAGGCTATAATAGGTTAAATAAATTGTAATATCGAATTATTCTTCGGATAAATACAATCGAACCATTCGATAATATCAATTGAACAAGGAGTGTAGGCCCGCTTATTAAAGTGTACTCGAAATATAAGCAATTTAAGTTAAACTAAAGTAAGAATTGATTATAATATAGTTATTATACGTATCAACAGCCTTCATATAAATGTGAGCAATATAAGTTAAAGTAAGGATTAATTATAATTGAGTTATTATATTTATCTTGTTGGATCCAGATTGTCATTAAATCAATCACAATATAAATTAAATCTACCCTGTTATATGTCTACCTCTCACAGGAGTTTGAACATGGAAGTGCATACATAGGCTACACAATATTTAATAATAATGCATAAATAATTTAGATAAGGAACAATATAAATCCAATATTATTTATAGAGACACAAAAAGAATAATACACTATAATATAATTTACCTTTCTATTAAAGAATTTGGTTATGTTAAGAAAGTAAACAACAGTCAACATCAAAATCCATCTAATCCCCATCAGCTGTACTGGTTTACGTCATTTTTATTTTACTGTAAAAGTATAGGCTTGAAGTGTAGTCATGACGCTTTTGACATTCAACATAATCTTGTGATACTACATATTAAATAAATTGTTATGTGTTATAACTGCACTTGATTATATTTTATAAGAGTACTATAAAATATTTTCCATATTATGCTCTTGTAAATTTAATGTTTGATATTACTACAGAGATTGGTGGAACTGTTCAATTTTGTCTTTGAAATTTATGTTATTAGGTGAAACGATTTTTTTTATGTTTATGGGTATTAAACATGACACATATTGAAGAATCTTCTTTCCACAGTTGATCTATTGAATATATTTCGAATCTTAGTCATATAGGGTATCAAGTTTATTGTTGATTGTCCTAAATTTCATACAATCAAACCAAAGTACCTTGTCAGCACTGCCTTGTATCACGATCTTTTGCCACTATCACTTCTTCTACAAAGACAAGATCTTATGCAATCTTTTACCTGTGCCACTGAAAATATATGATTCCTTATTTGAGTCGCCAAATGCCGAAAACAGGCTAAATCCGCAAAAATTTTAAAAAAAGTTGAGATATTGATGACATTGAGTTTCTGTATTACCTAGGCTACAGATTTGTCACTTCAAAATGTTCCAAAACCAGTTAAAAACTGTTTAAAATTAAATATTTAAAAGTGAAGGTTTGTTCCAAAATCAGTTATATCCTATAGCCAATTCGTTTCCAAAAAACATTGTTCATAATATCTGCACAGATGGACAATGTTCCAAAACCAGCTATATCAAACTACAATAACTTACAATGTTACATGTATTCTGTGTCAAATAAGTTAAATCCCAAAAGACTTTTCCTATAGGGAACTGCTGATCATTTTTCCTTCTGAAATTAATTGTTTTATTTTGTTGGCTAATTTTAAATTTCAAAGGCTAAAATAGTGTTTTATAGAGAAGCAATAGCACTCAATTATTTAACATTATATTTTAAAAGCTCCTGATTTGTTGTGTGTCATAAACATGGAGGCTGGAACATACAGGAGGTATTTTAGAAGGTAGCTGAAGGCGTTGGTATTGATATTATAAATGCTGAAGTTGTAATTGTTCAACCAAGAAAATGTCAATATAATGGACATAACAGTGGAAACTCCACAAAATGGTGGAACAAGTAGAGTTGGTAGAAGAGATGCCTGCCCTTTGCAAAGAAAAGGAAGAAAAACGAAAAGAGCATGGAAGAAAACTGTTGCAAAAAGTTGCTAGTAAGTTAACAACATTTGGTGGTAAAGAAAACTAAACTTAGCCTAATCTTAACACTCATTTGAACTAAAATAACCTAACCTCAACTAAGCTAACCTAACCTCAACTAACTAACCTATAACCGCAACTAAACTACTTAATCTCAACCAGCCTAAAGTAATTCCAGCTTAGGCCCTAACTTAACTACACAACAGTTTTTGACAACGATTGCGATCTATATTTTTGTTATTTTATTACAGGTTAGTAATTTTTTTAAAGGTAAAGGAGAACTAATAATCCTATTTTTGTTTTAGACACCGCCCGAAGGGATTTCCACAGATGCCTAGTTGTAAACATTCGGCAACCCGGCCACAAGTAAGTACCGCTGCCAGCGCAGAACTTTCCCTGCAGGATGTATAGAAAGATACATCAGCAATACTATAAAGATCGCTGACCTTCAATCAAAGAAGAATTTTATTCTTCAGCACGTCATTGTTTCCTCAGCAAAAAGGTACTCGTCTTCCAGAAGGTATCAAATAAAAAAAGAAATGTAAGTACTGACTTTTTTTCTTACCTAAAATGAGGAACAACAAAACTGAGAATGTTACAAGTATGTCGGGCAGCACTACTGTACAATTTTGCAAGAGAGTAAAAACCGAGTGCAATTGATTTGCAAAAAGTACCTGGAAACAGGCGTCCGAGTACCTTTGGAGACTCGTGGAGGAGCACGCCAAGTTGATAAATATAATATAAAGAAAGACAGCATCAAATCTTTTATTAAAACATTTATTCCAGTACAAAAACACTATTGCAGAGCGAAAAAACAAGCATAGGCAATACCTTCCAAGTGAGCTTAACATTACAAAAATGTGGAAAATGTATATTGAGCAGCATCCAACTGAAGAATTAAAGTGTGAGTATGACTTTTTCAGGCTTGTTTTTTCTGAGAACTTAACATTGTTTGACACACTCGGCCCCGGTACAGGTCCCCTACTAGCCCCACACCGTACACTGATAAGTGTTCCAACCTGCACAAGGCTTGAGTGTGAACTAGCCACAGAAAAAAGATTGCAGGCAAGCGTGAAACACTAAAGCTAAACCTAAAAGCCCACAAAGTCCCGTGCAGCACAAAATTCTACAAACTTTTGCAAAGAAAAATAATGAATAAAGAGCTTATTCTGAGCTATGATTGTCAGAAAAATCTTGTCCTTCCTAAAATACCGACCAAGCCGCATACTATAATCAGCCGCCAGCTATATCATATAAATTTTGTGATTTTGGTGAGGGACATTCTAAAGTCCTCTTGAATTCAGAAAACACCTTTCTTACCTCTGGACTGAAAACCAGTATGCAAAAGGGTCCAGTCAAATTGCATCTGCTGTTTACCACAGGTTAACAAGCGCTTAACAATGGAAAATGTCACCACAGTCAAAAACTTTTTTCTCTGACGGCTGTGGTGGCCAAAACAAGAACACAACTGTTGTCGGTATGATTGCTCATTGGCTCCTGAAAATGCACCTAAACATGTTACTAAAGTTGTACTACTCTTTCCGGTAGTCGCCATTCTTCATTTCTTTTCCCCCTGATAGAGTGTTTGGAGTACTTGAAAGGAAATTTCAAGATCAGAGTGTAATCAACAATCCCAATGAGTACACTGAAATAATTGAAAAGCACTGTACTGTTGTGAAACTTGGGACGGATTGCCCTGTGAGTGATTGGAAAACTCTAACCGATGCTGTTCTAAAAAAAACCAGGACAATGGCATTTTCAATTTCAAAAGGCCAAGAAATTTATCTTTTTCAAGAAGTAAAAGTAATCCAAACTCCATCCTGGTACGAGGTAAAGCAAACTATGTATTTGAAAATCGGCGAGAGTAAGTCAAGTAATGAAAAGGGGGAAAAATTTTGACAATGCAGTTTTGAGAGTGAACAAGAAGGACAACCCAGTGAAACAAGTAAAAAATCAATGATGTGAAATGCTTGCTAAATCTCCACTATGGAAATGACTGGCAACGGGAGCCAAAGTTGAAGTTTTTCAAGGACTTATTCCAGCTACCTACCACCCAATCAAGGCGAAGAAGATAGAATGATGATGATATTTTGAAATAAATGAAGAGGATGAGCCTATGATTGAGTGAAAATATTTTTAATAAACGACACATTGTATTTTATAAACTCTGTAGATAAATAAATTCATGGTTTTGTATTGAAAATGAATACATTGTGTTCATTAATCCTAACCTAACTTTACCTAACAATATAGGCTACAATGTTTTGAGAAAAAAGGATTTAATAATTATAATTTCTGTTTTTTTAACTTAGTTTGGAATGGTAAACACAATTTAAAACTTGGTTTTGGAACCAAAGTTAAAAAGCAAATGGCGGAGAGTAATTTTCCAAAAGCATCTAAATCATAGTTACTGTTCCAAAACAAGCTATGCCATATATTTAATCGCTGCAGTAATTATAACTTTAGTTGTAACCATTTTTTAGCAATATTTTTAACCCTTTAAGTGCCAACGTCCGTATATACGGACGTCACAATTTTGTGCATAGAGTTGCCAACGTCCGATATACGGACGCCGTCCGTTTGTGCATAAAGTGCCAACGTCCGTATATACGGACGTCTCGTTTTAGGTTTTTTTCTTGCCTTGTGTATCAACCAATCAGGTTATACTTTTTCCCTTGTTGTAAAAGCGGAACATCTGTTTTACAATGAGGACATATCGATTTTATTCGATATATCCGAATGTTATATCGGTAATTACATCTGAACGTCTGTGCTGTGAAAGAGAAGCAGACAGCTGACAGCACTGGTGCGTCTAATACCTCAGTTTGGTTTTTTCATGGTTATGTCTGTTGTCAGGTTTGCGTTTATTTTACTTAGACGTGTTTTCATTAGTTAATTTGTTTGTAATTGTTTATTTTTTTCATTTGAAAATTGAAACAGAAGAAACACCGAAAATCGCCAGTAAGTGAAGGGACAGTTAGGCAACTTCTTGAAGAGGATTATATAAGTGATGATTTTCGTGTCTGATGTTGAAAACATTGAGAGTGACGATAACAGCAGTGATATTTATTTGCTGATGACACTGATGTTGACCCGGACTATTTCCCTGAAGATTCATTTGATCAACCGCGGCCCTTCCCACACCGTATTAGTTGAATCCTAGACTAACACTTAGCCGCTTTACCCGACCCCCTGTGTCGTCATCTAGCGATGAGAGGCTGATCCTAGGCCTAGTCCCTAAACTCCACCACAATCTAGGCCTAGGGGAAGACCTAGGAAAAGACCTAGGAATGTTACCAACTGATCATCCAGTTCTGAAAGTGACTCAGAGGATGGTTCTAGGGTGGGTAGATGTCCGATGAAATAAATGACCAAGGATTCCAAAAGCCATTTGCCTTCGGAGAGGTTCCTGGATCAAACATGCACCCCCAAGAAACTCTTCTCCCATGACATACTGGCAATTATTTTTTTTTCACTGTAGGATTGTTAGATATTTTTGTAAAATACACAAATCAATATGCAAAAAATTTTTAGCCTACCATCACAGTCCCTAAAACCCCACAGTCGTGCCCAAAAAACTGGAAACCGACCGTATAGCTTATTGGAAATTCAGAGGCTTTCATTGCTGTTTTGATAAATATGGGCCTAAAGAAACAACCAACAATTTTATAGTTACTGTGGACAAGCTCTTCGCAATACATAACCATATTTTTCAAGTGATGATTTCAAACGCAACAGAGTTTCAGGCAATTTTTTACAGTTTTTTCCATATGGTTGACATCAACTAATCTCGCTAAACCTGGCCAACCAAATACAATCCTTGTGCTAGATTCGACCCCTTAGTTGACCATGTAAAACCGTTTTATTCAACATTATTTTACCCCTGATAAAAATATTTCTATTGATGAAAGCATCATTGCTTCTAAAGGCTCACACACAACTTAGACAATACATGCCGAAAAAAACACCACAGATGGGGTATTAAACTTTGGATGCTTTGTGACGCAATGACACACTATTGCTACAATTGTTTTTTGTTTACAGAGGATCGAAAGAAGTGACAAGGAACACTATTATGGAGAAAGGTTTAGTTATTATGTTGTGGCGTGAAATTGTTAGATAAATGGGAAATTTATTGAACAAGGGCTATCACATATTTATAGACAATTTTTTCACCTCACTCAAACTTGCAAAGTATTTATATACAAAATGTACAGCCCTAACAGGAACTGTTTCGTTCCAACCGAAAAGGAATACCAAAAGAATTTACTGCTAAAATTTGAATAGGAAAAACTAAATATAAGAGGACAGATCATATGCTGATGGTTGGGTATAGAGAAAAGCAGTCGCAAAAAAAACAAGTGATTCTATTGTCTACAGATGACAAAGCAGGACAAACTCAAAAAACCAAGAGGCGCGAGCACAACATTAGTTTATTAGCAAATAAACCAAACATAAATCAGGAATGGGGTCACAATGCATTCATGGGAGGTGTAGATGAGCAATGACCAAATGTTATGTTCCTATATGGATGACCGTAAGTCAATAAAGTACTGGAAAAAAAGTTACCTTCAGTAGTTCAACCGTATTATTTTAAATGCTTATATTTTATACAAGTTGAATACCGATAAACCAAGTGACCAGAAATTTTATTTACTGTAAAATTAGTTGAAGAGTTTATCGAAAGATTGGCTTCTACAGAAGGAAGGGAGAAATTTTCACAACCTCCTGAAACTCCAAGAACGGCCCAAGTGGTGGTGGATGGTGACGCAAGCACACTGACCCCAGAGTCTTTTTTTGAAAAACTACCCTCAAAAAAAAGAAAAAAAACTGTTGTATATGCAGTAAAGCCAGTACGCAAGTTTGTGGCAAAAGGAAAAAAAGTACTTTTATTTGTAAAAAATGTAAAAAGGGGGTGCACCCTTTGTGCTACCCGTTTGCACTCCCTGCTAAAGCTTGCAGTTTTGAAAACCTTTTGTATATACTGTACATATACCTGAAAATATATATATTAGATATTATTCTTCTCTAAAGTAACAATAAATGATCACAGGAGAACCAGCTGAAAAAAATATTTTTGGTTGCTACAGAAAAAAAATTGTTTACATAGTGGGGGCTCAGTGATTGTGAAAACCAAAAAAACTTATGAAACGGAGACTTTTAAAAAAATAATTATAATTTCTATGTTTACGAATCAAATTGAGTGTGTATTTTTTTTAATTGTTCACAATAGATAGACATTGATATAAAAAGTGAATTTACAACTGTTCTGAGATATTTTTTTTGTGAGGAGTTATTTCAGACCAAAGTTGGAAAATTTCGAAAAAAAAAAAATTCTAAAAGGTGAGTTTTTTCAAAAGTTATTATTTTTTAGTTTTTTTATCTAGTCCTAATATTATATTTTTATGAAACAGCTATATTTTATCTTCACGAAACAATATAAACCAAAATTTTTGGAGTGATTTGTCAAGAAATAACTAAAATATCATTATTTGACTAAAACGCTACAAAATATGATAATTAGTCCGGCACTTCTAACATACACATATGAAAAAATAAACCTGGCACTCTATGCATGGCAAAAAATAAAGACCCTGGCAACTGAAAGCGTTAAAAACAATATAACTAATTTTTTAACCTTTTTTTTAAACAAAAATCATAAAAAATGTAATGGGATGTGAGAAAAGCAATCAGTTTTTTGGCATTTATCTAAAAAACTTGCAGAGTGGATTTAGCTTGTTTTGGCATTTGGCGACTCATTTAAGAGTTTATATTATAATCTGTTCGATGTTCATGTTTGACAGAAAAGATGAATTTGTAAGACAAGTATTGTCTAAATCGTAATTGCTTGCTGCTTTTTATTATTTTGATCTATGTTTAATTTTGTAAAATCTGCGTGATTTAGTATCAAATGTTATGTCATGTTTTTATCGTGCTGCACAAATAACATATGTAAAAACATACTTAAGTTGGCTCAAGAAATTATTGTTTAAAGTCAATAGCTCAGTTCGAGTTTTCTTTTAAGCGGGCAGACAGACAGAAATTAAATTTCTCCAGCCTCTCTGTAGTTATTAAATCTTACTTATAAAACAGACATTTTCAGATTAAATTTTATGAAGGCATTTAAGATTTAAATGAAATTATATCAGGTGTTCTAAAAGGTAGCATTTTAGGCCCTCTGCTATACACGTTGTACACGACTGATATACAAACCCACCCAGAAACGACAACTGCAAATTTAGCTGATGATACAGCAGAGTGTTATCCTCTCATCATGATACGATTCAAGCTTTAGAAACATTACAAACTATACTGAACACATTTTCTGATTGGCTTAAGTGCTGGAGAAATAAGACGAATGAAAATGAAACAAAGTCTGTTCATTTCTCTGTTACCCTAAAAAAAGGAATTGCCTACCTGTATCTCTTAACAATGTACAACTCCCTCAACAGGGTAATACAATATATTTTAGGAATTCCTCTTGACAGGCATCTCACATGGTATTCGCACATCTGGAACTAGAGGCTACAATTTAACGCAATATTTTGTAAAATGTATTGGTTGTTTGAAAGAAAATTACAACCAATTAGTTGCGAA
The DNA here is from genome assembly GCF_021130785.1 of Homalodisca vitripennis. NCBI lineage: Eukaryota > Metazoa > Arthropoda > Insecta > Hemiptera > Cicadellidae > Homalodisca > Homalodisca vitripennis. The sequence continues at coordinate 54,417,227 of NC_060208.1, forward strand.
TTTGCTGAACAATAGTACTTATACATACACACTGGAGAGAGTGGACTTCCTAAATTTGTGTTACTGCTCTGTGTAGACTGTCTACGCGTTTCTTGTTCTCATTTTAATTCACTTTTAACCACTAGGTTATAACTAAACAATTTTATAAAATGTATCACATTTATTAATCTTATCATTTAAGAACAGATTGCTAATACAGTTACAATAAAGAAAGGTTTTGAAATATTAGTACATTATATGTTTGAACTAAAACCGTTTAACATTTATTTATTACTTAAAATGTGTTTAATAAAATATGGACAATAAGTAAATATGCTACATTAAACAAACGATTTATCAGGGTCCAAAGACCTAAAGCTATCTTTAAATCAAGGAAGGAAATCACACACACACACACACACACACACACACACACACACACACACACACACACACACACACACACACACACACCTACCCATTATTATCAAGTTAATTCAAAACCAAATGAGTTTGAAGTTCTTCATCTTAGTTAGGTAGCGTAAAGTAAACTTTATAATCTCCTCTTCTAGATATGCAATTCAGCCGTTTCTTTAAATCACCATATTTGTGTAAAAAAACCCATGAAGCTTGCAGTATTATCCTTAGCACTTTGGATTAGAACCTTCGAATTATTTTTACATTCAACAAAAACGCAGTGCCCACAGTTGAATTCCATATGACCAAGTAGATATTAAAACAACTTGGTACAGTAAACATTTATTTTAAATGGAAATATGTTACTGTCTTCCAAAGAGCCAGTACATTGTCGAAAATGTTTTATTTAGTTGCAGTCGTTTGTTTCAAATATGGGTTAGCCATGTTAATCACCTGTCGAGATAGATTCCCAAATATTATATAAATATATATATATATATAATTAATTTTATTGGGTTTGTTAAATGCTCTTAAGGAACATGTGAACAATTTCCCAAGATAAAAGGAAATGTAATGTGCAAAGATTTATTTTTATTTACTTTTATTCTCCATAAAAAGCCAATTAGATATTGAATCTTGCAGGATCTGTGAAGGCATACATCGGGTTTCATGAGAAGCCAAGACTGTAGTGTCATCTGCAAATGTTGCAGTTGTCGTCGCTTGTTTCGTTGGTATATCTATTGTGGAGAGTAATAGGGGTGTAATACACTCATCAGCGGAACTCAGATTCATTCTTTTTCACACATAAATAGATTTTAAATTTAATTCTGAAGTATCTTTCAGATAGATTTAATAACATTGTAGAAATTATGAGATAGAAGAGGTTTTATCTTGAACAAAAGGTCGCCATGCCAGACTTTGTCGAATGCCTGACTCACATCAAGAAAAGCTGCAGAACTGAATTTCTTTTTCAAGAGTTAACTTCATTTCATTGACCATCCTATCCACATGTTATATTGTTGAATGTTAAAATCTGAATCAAAATTTATGATTTGGAATCAAGTTTAGCTCAGTAATTAATGGCTGCAATTGTTCCAAAAATGAAGTTGAAAAAGCTTCGAAGGAATTGATAGGAGACTTACTGCTCTGTATAAAGAATCCTGATGAGACAGTTTGGCTGGGTTTCGGGTACCTTCCATTGATATAAAATGTACACAAGTCTTAAAGTGGCATCAACCACTATAGTTTGGAAAATAATTCCTTGACTGGGGAGATTTTGTAAAGTAACTTTTCACAACGAGTATTCAGTTACAGTAAACGGCATGCGATGAAACATTTGACTGATCGATGTAAAAACTGTATTATAATGTAAAAACATTGCCACTACTTGGTGTAATCGCTGCAGCCAACATTATTGAATTTTAAATACTTACGCCACAATGACTGTAAAACCGGTTTGAGTGTGTATGGAAAATGGTTGTATATTAGTTATTTACATTCTGAATGTAGATGTTCATGTTTTGCCTCAATAAATTTTTAATTAATTTCAAAGATCTACTATTTTGGGTTGATATAGAAAGTTTTAGTTTCCACTGTTCTTCTTCTGTTGTAAAGACCTTTCAAATACGGTTTCACGTAATAGGTCTCTACATTAAAAATGTTGACCGACACCACAAAATCCCATTTTACAACTTAATTAATAATTTCAAAATTTGATGAGGACTTGAATAGACAATAAACGGTTTTATTCACATTGACACGTGAGATCTTCCTGAAGTGGTCTCTGCCGTTAATCTAGTCATGTACGATGATACACCATAGCTTCTCACAAAAACTCATGTCAGCTGTCAGCTTCCCTTGGTTAACTTTTGCAATCTATGAATGAGTGGTTCAGTGTCGTTGGCCTAAAAATAAATCCGGAAAATCCAATTTCATGAATTTTGATATAAATTATCGTACTAGCCCTAAACAAACATTCGAAATATCTCCCATCTTCTTTCCGAATAGTCTATCTTCGACTCGATTTCTTAGTTAGGAGACCGTCTTACTTGGCAGCAGCGTATCAGCCATTTCATAATCAAACTGCTGAATAAAGCCTTCTACGCCATTTATGCAGTAGATTTTGCTACTCCAAAACAAGTCTACTTTGCCTGTATTCAGTCCCATAATCTTGCTAATGTTTCCATAATGTTTCAGAATACATAACTTCGCAGTTAGTCACTAATAAGCCGTAACTGTGAGGGGGGCATGTATGTTCTTCCTCCTTAATAACTTAGTAACTTGAGCAGATTTAGTTTCATGTAACTTTATAAAATATATAATGCATACCTTTATAATCACAGTGGCTTTGATAAAACAAGTACTTCTATTTGCTAAATGTGTTTCATACTTGTTCTCATGTTTAACGATTCTTTTGTATTTCGCACTTGTGCATTATAAGACATGCCTGATGTAAATAAATAAAAAACACACGCGTTTAAGTATTTCTGTGATGGCACTACTGCATAAATTTGCTTATTTCTTGTTAGATTGTCTCTTACTCTCATAATAAAGTTTGTAGTATTTGTCAAGGAACACTCAGATTATATTATAAAATAAAAAAGTTATACAAAATTATAAATAGTATGAAAATGAAACTCATTATCCATGCTTTGCAGTTAATGGATAAGCACCACCATAGTTGAATAAATATATTTTATAACACAGTTTATTAAGTTTTAATGTAAAGGTTGAAGATCTAGTTAATGAACATCAGAGCTTCAGTACGCATAAGGCTAAGCCCCTTTTACTGTGATTTTATAAAAAATATCTGAATATTCAGTCACGTGACCTCAGACAGTAGTCAGTGTTTTCTTTCTGCTGTCACTGTGATACCGTTACTCCAGAAAGCATCTTTTATTTCATGAATTTAATTAATGGTACATTAGACTATTAAGAGATGGAAGTTAATGTTGATTTATGTTCACCTGAAAATGCAAGAAAAAAACAGAGACAACCAGAGAATTGGAAAGTTACCAAACAGAAACTGCAAAGCTAAGAAACTTATTTTATAGGTTAGTGACTTCATCGTTATACAGTTAAACATCATAGTAATAATATGACCTAAATAGTATAATCCTAATTTTTACTCCTAAAATTATGTTAGTTAACATAACCGTCAATTGTTATGATAACATTTTTTAAAATGTTGTTGTATTTTTTTAGGTACAGCTCAAAGGCCATGCCAAACTACCCAACGTGTGGTCACAGAGGAAAGTGTCTGAACTGCAGCCTACTGACAATGGTAGACATTAAGGAGTTTCATGCTGCATTTTATACCGTAAGAACTAAGACGAGCCAGGATGCTTTCATCTTAAAATACTGCAGTGTCTCAACACCAGTCCGATACCGCCCTAGATCTGGGGACAGAGGTAAGAAAACCATTAAATATAAATACTTTGTAAAAAACCAAGTTGGAAACCGAATTGAAGTTTGCAGAAGAGCATTTTTGGGAATTCTTGGAATAACCAAGCACAGAGTAGAAGGTGTTTTTACTCGTTTTAAAAAGGAAGGGTCTGATATACCAGTCGAAACAAGAGGAGGTTTCCGGAAAGACTCCAAGTACAAAGCTAAAAATGAATCTGTTATTGGCTTTATTAAACAATTTAATGGACTCGAATCACATTACTCTCGAAAAAACAGCAGACGAATGTACCTTGATTCAGATCTAAGTATCGCAAAAATGTGGAGGATGTATCAGAATTCTGTTGAACATGAAAAAAAGTAACTCAGTCTCTGTTTAGAAGCATCTTTGTTTCAAAGTTTAATTTAAGTTTTAAAACACCTTCTACAGATGTATGCTCTACTTGTCTTGAGCTAAGTGAGACAATTAAAAGAGAAAAAGAGGAAGTAAAGCTAGGTTCTCTAAAAACTCAGCTGACTCTCCATAAGACAGTAGCCAAAGCATTTTTTACACTTTTGAAACAACAGGATCCAGGTTTGTACATAATATCTTTCGATATGCAGAAAAGTTTACCTCTGCCCAAGTTGCCAGATCAGATTTGTTATTATTCACGACAACTCTATTGTTATAATTTAACAGTAGTATCTGGAACATCTTGTGGCAAGAATGCTCTCGACAAAAATAAAGTTTCTATTTACACATGGACTGAAAATGAAATGCGCAAGTCATCCAATGAGGTTGCATCAGCAGTCTTCCATGAGCTTGATAGTAAGCTAACAGAAGGAGAATTTGACAGTGTTCATACCATACGTTTGGTAGCTGACGGCTGCGGTGGACAAAATAAGAACAGTATTGTTTTGACCATGTGTTTATTTTGGTTTAACCGCAGCCCAGCAAATATAAATAGGATGGAAATTATATATCCCATTACAGGCCATTCATTTATGCCCAGTGACAGGGTTTTTGGTGGCATTGAAAGAGAAATACAGTAAACAAGAAAGAGAAGATTGTCAAAGTTGAAGAATACCATGAATCATTTTCAGGTCATGGTACAGTGAAAAAGCTGGGAGAACATTGGGAAAACTTTGACTGGAAAACACAGATAAAGGAGTATATTAAAGATACTAAGGACCTCCATTTTAAAATATCTCGTATAAGAAGACTAGTTCTGACTAAACACAGAAAGCCCAAATGTATCAAGGTTCAAGGTGAGATGACGTACTTACATGACACTGCTCAAGCTCTTAAGGTTAACAAACCAGGCAAGAACCTGTCAACGATCAATCCTGTTCAGTTCAAGATTGGAGTGAAGGTCCAATCAGCAAAGTTGAAGGACGTTCAAAAGCTTCTACAAAATCAATATGGAAATCAATGGCATGAGATAGGATCATTACAGTGGTACAAGGACATTATTGACAAAAATGATGGACTTCCCGAAAAACCCCATGAATTCCAAAACGAATGTGAATGTATGGTTAATAACGAACATGAAGAAGAATTAATAGAAATTGTGAACGATGGCAGCGCAGACTTTAATAGGCCTACTTAAGGTCAATCTATTCTATTAACCATTGACTCAAGAAATTAGAGTGCTTTGTTTTTTATTTTGATTCTTTTTTAATGTATTGTCAGTAATGTATTTTCTTAAAAACAATTTTATTAACTTCGATATTAAAATTCAATTGAACTATTGATTTTGGGTTTTGTTTTAATTAAACGCCTAAACACACTGATGTTAGTTACAATATTAACACAAAATGCTCCTAGTTAAATAAGTTTGATAAAGAGCCTGAATTTGTTACAAACACGGCCAGGTCCAAAAGTTGGTTACAAACCCGGCCACGTCCATTTTTATTTTCTAAATATCTAATAAGCCACTTGTTTGTTGTAATACATCATGTATAATTTTAATTTCGGTCATAGATCTCAACTCATACAAAAAAAACCAGCTTTAATAGTATGTTGAATCATTATGAAACAGTTTTTGCTCTCTCCTGAAAATTTTTGTAAAATGGACCTGGCCGTGTTTGTAAATAGACTACTCAACTATCTTTGCAACCACCACGTCCCATTTTCGGCGGTCGTATGTTGAAAGCATCGGTCATGTCGCCGACAGATATTTCATCGACCAGGAGGGAGCGTTAGGTTTTCACTGAAATGAGTAGTCAGGCCATGAACCTGAATTACTGTGTTGTTCTTAAAGATTTGTCTATACTTTTTAAGATTAAACTAGATTAATGTCACAATTTTAGTAACAGTAAAACGATTCTATAAATTTTATAAGCGAATGTATTACTAGATTGAGTGATGCCGATCATTCTTAAAGTGTAACGTCGAAGCGGGATCCTTTGAATAGGGTTGTAGGTAGCGGTGGGATCGAACCCTGACCGGGCATCAGCATTATCACTTATCAGCCAGGTTATCTGAGAAAACCGGCCTGACAACGACCATAATGACAATAACTATGGTCACAGCATACTCTTGTAAATAAATATGTGTTTACATATGAAAAGTTAATCTTGTATCTGTTTTGTTACACTTAAGTCCAAGTCAATTGTTTTCGTAACATGATATTATGAATAAACACTAACCAGGGGTTATGCTAGACATTTTGATTATTTTCATAGATTTGAAAAGAAATGGTCAATTATTATAAATAGAAAATACCACCAGCAAAAGAATATAGAATTGTGCTGTCAACTCATCAGATCATACCAGACTACATATTGTAGTCTATGGATATGATGTACTCCACTAGAAAGAGAAAAGGTCCTAGCAATTTGTCTTTAGAATATTTTTACATGTACAGGCTCACAGGCCACAGCACAGCTGTCCTTCGTTTAGGAGTTAGTTACTAAGGTAATTTGACAATATTCTGTATTTCAATTTTGAACGTCAAAAATAGTTTATACGATTTATAGCAGTTATATTTGCAAATAATATGAAAAATTTTAGAGTGTAATGCCAATAAAGTCTCCTCATGTAAAACTATAACGAGAAGGATTTTTGAGAATGTAAGTACACTACGTGATGTAACGTTGTTACCAATTACCATATACATAACCTCTGAATGTAAACAACTCTGAACTGTCGCCTTATAGCTGTTATATATGTATTGTTATCACATTATTACATGTTATTTATTACTCTTTACTGTATTTATAAGAAACTAATATTAATTATTGATCGTATAATTGTATCTTATGTATAAATTGGCCATTGGAAAAAAAGAACTATGTTGGAGGTTGGAGATAAAGGAACTAGGCCTACGGTAGAGGCACCAAGAGTGTTAAGTGTTGCAAGTCTGTACCGTCCTTTGACTATCTGACGTTTAGAACCCAATCCCCAACTAAAATGAATAAAGATTGTGTTGTGGTTTGTTTGCTTTCTTTAAGTTATTGTTTTACTAAAGCATATTAGTCCTATCACCAATTATGGTGACCCTCTGGCTCTGGGAGTGAGTCCAAGGTCCAATTGCTTTGAAAGTTTAAGATCTTTTGGAATGATCTCTTTTAGGGAGATACCATGAATTGAGAACATGCATTGGCGATACATGCAATTTGGTAGAGTACAATAAGCGGACCCAGTTTTTTTATATAGATTTGTACAATCATTGATACCTAATTTTCATATATCGAATACACGTTTATAAATCATATCAACATATCTATAACCATATCGCAATCATATTTTAAATAAAAATAACTAATACAATGCACATATGATATTCTTATAAATAACAAATGAGCTCTAACATTCAAAGAAACTATTAGAACTGGAAATAAGAAAAACTGATAAATAATAATGAAATGATAAGAATATAAAAACCATTTATAACAAGAAATACTCGTAATTATTTATATGTTTTCTCCTGTATAGCGATGATTAACTGTTTTCAAGAAGTTGTTAAAGCATCTTCTCTAGAAAACCGTAATTCTCTTCTGCACAAATACTCACAGAGATGATCTGCAAAAGTCTGTTATTATGTATAAAAGAAAATACGTTTATTATATGAAAAAGTGTTTATGATTGATACAAATTAGCTATTGTTCAAAATCAGTATCGATTAGTTATATCGAAAGTTATAATTGAGTAATATCGTTTGTCAATATCAACATAAAAAAAACCGGGTCCACTTATCGTATTCTACCTTACCAATTTTATCAGTTGTTACATTTTTACCACAGTTTGGTATTTATAGGATTTAGGCACATCCCATTTTTGCTAAACATTGTTCATAACTCATCCTGTAGTGGTTATACCAATGTAGAAAGAGAACATTTTAGGTGATGAAACAAGAAAGTTATGTCCTTGGTTAGGTCTGCTGACAGTTAGCCTCGTTAGTTTAAATTAATTTTTTAATTGATATTCCTAAATAACTACAGTTTGATTATAAATAATGAATAATGAGTATGCTGGTAGGTTCGATAGTCAGGTAGTTAGGTTAGGTAATTTTTTCATTACATTTTGATAAATACAGTTAAATTCTAACTATTAATCATCCATCTGATATGATATATTTTAAACTGTGTTACTCAGTAACTTCTCTACGTATTTCTGTGAAACATTCATGAATTGATTCTTTAAATAATTATCTAAAGTAATAATAATAACCGAATAAATAAAGTATTTTTTCTATATCTCTAGCTGAAAAATTTCAGCTGATTTGCTGCATTGTTTCGCCAGCTGACTGTTACTGTAACACTGGTTCTCTGCAAATAAAATAGCTATGGTGAGAAGTGTTGATACAATATGATGAATGTTGAGTTTAGTTCAGTTCACCTCGCTGTTACAAACTTGACTCCTAGATTCTGGAGCCATTTTCGTCTGAAGCGATGATATAGAAGAGCTCAAAATGAACAATTTATATTGTTTTGACATCATATACCTCTAGATTTCAAAATATAAAAATATAGTGTAATCTAGGTGAATTGGCATTCTTATTGTCTCAGGTGTACAATTAAGTCTACAATGATGTTTCAGACATGAAGCATGGTGGAGCAGCTGAGTTTTCTCGGCTTCCTATTGAAACGTGTTTAGAATAAAATTGTTTATAATACAATTTTAAAAATAGAAACAATTTTTCTTCAATAGTTTGTAATGTAGGCCTTAATTAGGGACTGAAAAGTATAAGTAAACAAGTTATTAATAGCTGATATCACACAATTTCTGGAAGTGGTATTACATTTTAAGAAAAATATTTATTATACAATTAATTTCAAATATCCATTTTCTCTTATTGTAGTCCTTCTAAATATAATATGTAATGTTTCATAAACAACATATGGTTGTTTATGAAATAAACAATAATTCATGTGGTTTTGTACTTCAAAACATAACAGCAACAAATTCAACAATTGAATATCGGTACATCTATTGTAGGTGCAATATAATACGTAGATACACTACATTAGCCATTATTTAGTAAATATACAATCATACGTTATATACTCTACCCTTTTTTGCTACTCTAGCCAACAAAGGCTAGTCATCACCAATGCCACCCAATGTCAACAGCAATGCAACCCACAAACCACCGAAATTAAAATATTTTGTTGGATCCTAGAAGTAAACTATGGTAATAGCCAGAAAAATACATCTCATTTTTATCGTTATCTGTTTTAAAGGCCTCTTAGAAGAATCCTGATATAAGTAGAGACAGTTACCTAATGTCTATGGAGTAATCTATGTTTAGTTAAATAACATAACTACTCTGTTATTTCACTACTCTATAATAGATTCCATTACTTTTAACAACGTTATATTCCTTAGCATCTGTGAAGTAAGTTATGGTCGTAGAAGGAAGGATATACCTCTTTGTTAGTTCTGTATTGTTGCTCCATGTCATATTTCAAAGGAATCCTAGAGGGGCATTGAGAGAGTATCCAAGAGGGGAATCCTGAAGCCCTGATCTATACTGGGAAGCTCTCCACAGCAGCTTTGAGATAGATCATAGATATTTGAAAAATATTCTAGTCTGCACTCAATCCTGTATTATTGCTTTTGTGTATATCTATCCTGGTTCCAAGAGAGACATTACTTAGACAGGTACTGTGAACCATGATGTGTCCTATTATGTAAGGCAGGTGATTGTCCTTGGAAAAACTAATGTCTCAGCATTCTATTCTGTCTCGTTGATTCATTTCATGTTTCAAAGAATTCCTATAGTAAGGTTTTTCTGGAACCCTGATTTAAAACAAAAAACTCCGCACAATACTCTGATGTAATTTCAAATTCCAAACACAGCACTCAATCCTGACTATGTTGCTCCTGGACAGATTTTTATATTACTTCCAAAATGGTTGTTACTCAGACCATTTCCAGAACACATATATGTTTCCTACCATATACTACAATGTTACGTTATTCACTGGAAAATAACTACAACTCAGTATCTTATTCCGTCTCATTGCTCCATGTCCTGTTTCAAAGGATTCCTAAATGAGCGTTTTCTGATACCCTGGTGTAGACTGTGATACTTTTCACAGCAACCCTGAGTCAACATACAGTATTTTGGAAAATTCTGATCTCCGTACTCAATTCTGCTCTGTTGCTCTAAGACGGGTTTTTATTTTCTCTAATGGGGACATCTTTTTAGACCATTACAATGAACAAAGATATGTTTCCTAGCATCTGTGAGGTAAGTTATGGTCATTGGAGGAAAACTACATTCCTTGCGTCTTATTCTGTCTTGTTGTTCCATTTCCTGTTTTAAACACTCCTACAGGAGATTTTTCTGGATTCCTGATGTATTTTAAAAAACTTCTCACAGAACTTATTAATTTATAAGTTTTATTTATATAACGTTAGTTTAAAATTCTAACCTCAGGACTCAGTCCTGTTCTATTGCTCCAGGACGTAGGAACACAAGTGCAAAATTTCGAATTATTCAAAATCATAGTCAAAAGGCATTATTCTTGAAAATAGAATACAGAATTGATGTCAATACACATTAAAATAAGTAACATACAAGAAACATATAATAACTCAGCACAATGTTTGATAGTCATTTAAGTTAAGCTGTGAGCCAAAAATTTTTTTTCATGTAAATTGAATTCTCCATAAGCCACTTTTGCAGTATTGTCTTGAGCTCCTTAACATTATGTCAGCTTCGTAGGTAATAGAAGTAGATTATTGTGTCATGAAAAATAATCCTGGAGTTCACCCTTATTATTTTATATATACTGTTAATTTTCTTGTTTTTAATAGTCTACTTAATGAATTTAACAATGTTTACTATAGTTATACAAAAAAGAAAACAACCAACATGGGCTCGATATTGTTTAATACCCACTAGAAAAGAAACAGAAAAAAACATCTCTTCAAACGAAATCTTAGATAAATATCTTATGGAAGATCCTTTTTATTCACTTGAAGAGTTTTTTGAGAGTTGAAGCAGATTCAGTGATTTTCTAGGCTTATTTTATTTTTTAACTAAATAATATTTTTTAAACTGTGTGAATTTAGAATGTTTGTCTTATTATACTAGCTTAATACCGTACATTGATACTATTTTATTTTTATTTTTCATTGTGTATACAATGATGATTAAATATATTTGAATTGGAATAATTAGGCCTGCTGTTTAATTGGTACAGGCAGATTACAATATGCAGGTCTGGCTTTTAAGTTACATCACCTAGAATAATAATCTATATTTAATGTATTGATTGACGGAATTATTAATATTTATTATTTGATAACATAGAATGTTAATTTAACACATAATATAATAACATAAACTCATAAAAAGTGTAATGGGCTGTAACAATTAAATAAACAAAACAGTAAATAGAACGCATTGTAGTCTTTTAGCAGTGTGGAAAATTAATAAGAACTCAAGTTTAACCTAATACCCACTTAAGATGATAACCAGACTACAAAACTGGGTTCTGATTTTAGCGCAACTAACGGTGTTATTTAGTGTATCAAAAGTGATTCCGTAAGTTAAATATCTCTCTACCAGTGCCTCTTGAGTCTTTAAGAGAATGATAATAAATTGAGGCTTAAAAAGATTTTGAATTTAAGTAGTTGACACTGCCCCTCTTTGGAATAAATAAATGGTGAAAATTACATTATACTAAAATTAATCCTCCATTTTTTATTTATAGGATTGGGAGTAATATGATCAATAACTAGTATTGATGTTATTAGACAATCTAATCAGCTAAATAGACAAACTTTTCAAAATCAATCACTTTTCTTCATTTAAAAAACAGAAAAAGTTCAGGTTATAAACAAATAATAGTTTGAATTAGGTAGAAATTATGGTCGTTGTCGTATACTCTCGTAAAAATCCTATACTCTCCTATACTTCTTAAAGCTCTGTGCTGTCACTCACCTTAAACGGTACAGTTAATTGAATATATATTTAGTATATGAATATATATATAATTAGCATAAAACAGTGTTATTAACATGAGCAGATTGATTGCATTTCGTCAGTGAGAGAGGATAAAATCTGTCAGTGTAATACCAGTGCTAAAGTTTATGTACAGTAATTTTACTCAAAAGCTCAAATAAACTATTAACAAGCTGTAACATGAAAGGTGCCTAGAGAACGTTCTTGTCATTTCCATGAGTGTAAAATCATTGTTGATTTACATATAAAAGTGACACCGTGTAATATCAGTGCTAAGGTTTATGTACAGTAACATTATTCGACAATTCACATAAACCACCAACAAGCCGTAACATGAGAGTTGCCTAGAGAACGTTCTAGTCATAACTAAGTGTTTAATAAAATCATTATTGCTTTACGTATAAAATTGCCGCGGTGTAATATCAGTGCTAAGGTTTATGTGCAGTAATTTCACTTGACATTTAACATAAACCACCAATAAGCCGTAACCTGAAAGTTGCGTAGTGAGTGTTCCTGCCATATCCATGAGTGTAATAAAATCATTGTTGCTTTAGGTATAAAATTGCCACGGTGTAATATCAGTGCTATGGTTTATGTGCAGTAATTTCACTTGACAGCTAACATAAACCACCAATAAGCCGTAACCTGAAAGTTGCGTAGTGAGCGTACCTGCCATATCCATGAGTGTAATAAAATCATTGTTGCTTTAGGTATAAAATTGCCATGGTGTAGTATCAGTGCTAAGGTTTATGTGCAGTAATTTCACTTGACAGCTAACATAAACCACCAATAAGCCGTAACCTGAAAGTTGCGTAGTGAGCGTACCTGCCATATCCATGAGTGTAATAAAATCATTGTTGTTTTACAATTAAAATTGCCTCAGTGGAATACCATTGAGGATTGCGTATTCACACTAACACTATATTTCCTAAACACCAATATAATGTTTCTCAAAAGGAAAATAGTGTTACTTTTCAACAACTAACATACACTACTAGATATGCTTTATAGTTATATATCTTGAATAACTTCATATGAAAGTATATTACTTTTGGTCCCCCGGAGGGTTCTCTTCTCGTTGTTTAGCGGTTCTCAACCAGTTCGTCGTGAATGACAGAGGAGAAAAACTAAACAATTCAGACACAACATTGCATATTACTTTTAAAACTTATTTAGAATTAATGCAAATATTTTGTTTGGAATTAAGATTTTTTTAAATATCTGCATTAATTTTGTGACACACAAGACTACATTATTTTCCAGTGTCAAACAATTTTTTGATTTCATTTTCAAATTCACCATAATGGTAAATCCTTATTCACAGTTGTAGGAAGTGGAAAATGAGATAAAGAATTTCAACATTGCTCTGAACAGTTCTGGATATTACTTGTCAATATTTTACAAAAAGTTTTCGGCACAAGCGTTGTTGAAAGTCTCTTTTATTGCCTGACTATTTGATACTTCTATCTGTTCATCATGAAGACAAACACTTAGCTCAGCATTTTGTATGGCTGACTCACATTGGGATTAACTCTACTCCCATAGAACCATTACTTATATCATTAATTTCCTTTCTTGATTTGTGTGTTCCAGACAGCAAGTTGTTTTATAAATGCGTTTACTCTGCCTTGAGCATACAGAACAGTTATGGCTGTTCATAAGCTCAAATGATTGTAGTGAAGAAGATGATATCGGCTAAATAGAAAAACTTTATCAATCACTTTTCATAATTGAAATAAACAGAAAAGTTTAAGTTTAATGTCAACCAAAAATAGCACCATTTATGACTTTAACTCAAAACAGCCTGCTTAACACATTATTAAAAATAGACTTTGGTGTGAAACAGCAAATGTTTGTGCAAGGTTCCAACTTCACACACACATTTTCAAATTACCTATTGTACAATGGTGACAATACATTTAACTACTTGGACAGCTTAAGCTGAAAATTTGTGTAAGTGTTGTTGAACTGAAGTTCATAATTGGAGATGTCAGTGATAAATATGGTGAAAGTAGTTAATTAATAGTTCTAAGAGTTTCAGGGTATACTTTTCATGTGAACTCGTTCATTGGTCCCTATTTTTGAGTATTTGGCCAAGCATTTAGATGTTTTGGTTAGCGTTGCAAATGCCTTCATTCATTTAAATTTTGTTACAATGGTTTTTGTAATTTTTACAGAAAATTGCATGTGACCTATTTTTGTGTGGTCTATTTTCCCATTCAGTATGTTTTTAGTAATGTTTGACTGCAAATATTAATTAGTGATTTTATACATTAGATGCATCATAAGTAATTTTGCATTATATACTAGCTTTTAAAGCACAAAGCATTTTAAGTGCAATATTATGTTTTGCTTTCAGATATAACAGTCTTGACGTAACAGATGCAGCAGTGAAGGTAATTATAACTATGGAATTAAGTAATAATTACCTGAAATGAGTAAAATTGTTTTAATGGAATAAAAAAGGCTTAATCTGTGATTATGTGTTCAGTTGTGAGTGAACATAAAATACAAATTTAACACAGATAATTCAACTTGGAAAATTATAAAAGAAGTGTGTTCTTATATAGTTAGGGTCTTGTTAAAGTGAAGACTTATAAACAGGAACGATGTATGAATGTACCCTATGTACTTACTCATGTAAACATAAAGGAGATTTAAAAAGACATTCATTCATCCACACTGGTGAGAAGCCGTTTAAGTGTTCCTTGTGTACTTATGCGTGTAGACAAAAAAACAATTTAAATATTCATTTATTGACCCACACAGGTGAAAAACCTCATAAATGTGCCATGTGTAGCTATGAATGTACTACAAGTGCACATTTGAAGAGACATCTAGCAACTCACACTGGTGAAAAATCATATAAGTGTTCCCTCTGCAGTTATGCCTGTACTACAAGGGGAAGTTTAAAGAGACATTTTACAACACACACAGGTGAAAAACCATTTAAGTGTTCATTATGCAGCTATGAGTGCACTACAAGTGGAAGTTTGAAGAGACACATATTAGTTCATACTGGTGAAAAACCTTATAAGTGTTCCCTGTGCAGTTATGCATGTACTGACAGTGGAACTTTGAAGAAACATGTGTTATCCCACACAGGTGAAAAACCTTACAAGTGTTCCTATTGCAGCTATGCATGTACTTCAAATAAATGCTTCAAGAAACATCTGTTAAACCACACAGATGAGATGCCATTAAGTGAGGCAAGTGTATCTATACTCGCACCAGAAGTCAAGATAATAATCATTACTAAAGATAGATAGTTCCAATTGAGTGCTTCATAATGTGAATGCATTAAGAATAGTTTGTATTGAATATTTATTATTTTATCTTAATTTGACATGAGGGTCATTCAAAATATAAGTCACTTGAATGAATAAAAAATTGATGTAGCTTTTACAGCTTTTTTATTATATACAGGGTGGCACATATGTCAGGTTCCCCATAAGTTGGGATATTTTGTTTCAATAGGTTGGTAACAATGTTAAGTCGGCAGCAACACGGAGTAAGTTAATTTCTGTCTGTTCCAGTGGCTAGTGTAAAGTGACGCTCTTTGCATCACTGTCATTTGTTTATCTGTGTTTTTAAAATGTTTACAACCCAACAATGAGTTTACATCCTTCGGTTATGGTTGAAGCATAATAAAAATACTGCTATAATAATAGAAGAATTTAGTGGTAAATATCCAGGTGTTACGATACCCACTCGACAGTATATGCGGAAGTTAAATAAGAAATTTGAAAACAAGAAGCGTTTTAAATGCCCTGAAGTGTGGTCGTCTACGATCAATTTGCAACAAAGAAAGCCTGCAGACAGTTGCTCAAGTTTTTGAAGCCAGTCCGGGTAAATCGACTCGTAAGGCATCTGATGAACTAGAAATATCAAGAAGAAGCATATAAAGAATGTTAAAGCAATTAAAATTTAAGTCATACCATCATCTTCACTCCAAGCGCTTCACGAGGATGATTCCGATATGCGATTGGAGTTCTGTGAGACAATAATTATCCGCTCTGAGGCTGATCCAAATTTCTTGTAATCAATTTTGTGGTGTGATGAGTCATGTTTCACACTAAATGGTCGCGTAAATCGGCATAACTGCTTGTACTGGTCGGATGTAAATACAAGTTCGAAATTGTTTAAATAACACATTTAATGAATGGATTGGTCACCGTTGTACAATCAATTGGCCTGCGTGCTTGCCAGACCTGACCCCATGTGATTTTTCACTGTGGGTTATAAATGAGACTGTGTATGCTTCAAAACCGCAGAATCTTGCCGAACTCAGAAATATAATTAGAAATGAATTTGAACTTGTTAATAACAATAAACCTTTATTGCTAAATATTTGTGATTCTGTTTTCAGTCGTTGTATGAAGTGTATACAAACTCAAGGTAGACATTTGGAACAATTGCTATAACATTGTATGGTAATATGTAAGTAATTTCATATAATGAATTTGTTTTTTTTGCCTAAAAGTGTTTTATTCAATTAACCTATAATGACTTTAAATTTCTCTTCTGGGGAAAAAAAGACATATGCACCACCCTGTATATGAGGATCATAAGGAAAGTAAGGTCCATTTCAAATATATTTTTTCCCCTTTGATTAAGAGCTTTTTTATTCCATTATTGTGAAAACTCCTTGGACATGATTTTTTATAGTAGAGGGATCCGAGAGAGTTTTGGCACTTTTTCCCTAAAAGTACAGACTACCTTGATATTAACGAATTGTAGGTCAATAACTCTTTCAGATCCACCAGTCTCCTTTATATTTGACACGCCCTTGTAGCTTAATATGGATAATTATTAACAAAGTATAATAAATAAATTGAAGACAAACAGTGACACGTTTTTTTAAATATAAACATTGATTCTAATCAATCGTAAATCTTAAGACTGCACACTTCAATAGTATGTTAGCCAACATTTTTATTTACATTGGTACAACAATTCTAATCATACAAATACATATTATACTATTTTATTATACGCTAGTATACGTGCAAATATTGTAGTTTATGAAATGTTAAATATTTTCAATAAATTAGGGTTCTTTTTATAATTTGGTCAATCTGTAACAGTAGTACTGTAATACAGTTTGTTTAATAGTGTTAAAAAGATTTAGCATCTAATATTTATTATTAATTTTCCATATAAAAATAGCTTTAGCTGTATTAATTTGCTTTGTTTTACTGTTCTGTTTTATAATGCATTTGTAATTAAAAACATCTGATAACATGAGCATAATAGTTATTTATGGAATAGTTTTCATGAAGTACATTTAAATTTAATTTGTTTAAGACATGAGAGTTACAAGTATTTTCTCATTAGATTTTAAAATTACACTTGCAATTGAAATGCAATAATATCAGGTAGACTATCTTCAGCTTGCTGTCTGACATGCCTGTGAATACCAATTTCATTGTAGTATTGTTGGTGAATGCCTAATTGTGTAACAGTTATTTTAACCTTTTTACAAAATAATCAAACATTTAAGTCACTGAACAAGTAGTTATTAAATCTACAAGGTTTCTTATTTAATGAAAAATTGCATAGAATTAAGACTTGTTTTTCAAAATATAACTTTAATGACATTGAAATAGTCAATTTTGTGTAATGGTAATAAAGTTTCTTCTATATTATAGAAATAATATATTAGTAAACACCTTATTATAAAATAAAATACAAATATAAAATTTCAATAAATATGAAGTGTATAACAATATATATTATATAGATATGTTAGCTGACACATTTAAAATTCATTGATAAATTATGAAAAAAGGAAAATAACTAACAATGTCTATAAATATGTTCAAGTATGATATTTATTCTCCCAAAAAGCTTATTTTCCAAAAATTATGGCAGACAGATGGCCACTGTTTATATAGGTAAAATTGCAGAAACATTTCTGAAAATCGTAATACACACATTTCTTTCAATTCCTGACACAAGCCTTATTCATGTTTTGATCTATGTCGCACTTCTATCATAGGCTTTTGTTTCATGAACTAAGAACGCAGTTCACACATGTCCAAATACCAGATTGTGATTAGGTGGTAAAATGTCATCTTCCCTCATGCATTCGCTTTCTTGCCAGACACGATAAGCTATTGCAATATTAACATTTGAGGTATCTCAGTTGGCTCCACATCTGACACATGTACTTCAAGTCGTTAAATTTTTAATGTCATAAATTATTAAACGAAAATTTGTTTATATTGTGTTTTTTGTTAAGAATAAAAAAATTTTATAGTTCATAGATAAAATAAAATCTTAGTAGTTGAGGTAGTTGGTTATGAAAAATGTCTCTTTTAATGAAAATCAGTGTAGCATCATTATTTAATACTCATAGTTTGAGCAAAGTCATGTGTTATAGTTAAAAATATGAAACAATGCCACTTAACCCTGTGGCACCAATAATTTTATTTTAATTTCTCGCTAATTTATAATTAAATAATGCTCATTTCAGTTCACTCTTAATCAAACTTTGTAACAACCAACTTTTTATGGAAATCGAATCAATGTTTATAGATTTGTTATTAATACTGGCTGTAGTACAAGATTCAGATTCAGTTGAACTCTCTTTAAATTAAGCATGTTGTGGCCTTTCGTCGAGTCATCTATCTGCTGCCTGCCAGTCCTTTCTCTGCAAGTCACACGTTATGGTATTGTAGTTGTGCTTTTACTTAGTAGGTGCTCAAAGAAAAGTTGAAAACTTTACCTATATAAACTGATGAGAAGTGTAAAATAATTAAGCTAGTGAATGAAGGATCATGCAAGAAGAGGACTTAGCTGCTGGGTTCAGCATTCCGAGTAGTATGCTGTCAACAATTTTGAAGAATCAGGCAAGCATTGAAGCACGGGCTAGTAAAGGGCGAACACAGGTAGTTGAAATACAGAACATTACACTTGGCCATAAAAACACCTACCAGTCAAACCCACAACCAGTCACACGTGGAGTGCCACAAGGATCAGTCCTGGGCCCAGTCATCTTTGTCTTATTTGTCAATGACTTCCCAGCATACATCCAAGATCACAATACCAACTGTGTAATGTATGCTGATGACACAACACTCTTAATAAAGGATGACACTGCAGAAGGAGTACATACAACCGCCTGCAACTCCCTCTGCAAAGCACTGACATACTGCAGGAAAAATGACCTGGCTGTAAATCCATCAAAAACCATACAGATTAACTTTAGTAAAAGAAAAGACTACATTCCAAAAATACCTGACGTAGAAATTGAAAACCATGTTAAATTCCTTGGAATCATTCTGGATGGAAATCTCGGCTGGACAGAGCATGTGGATGGCCTTTGCAAAAAAATCAGCATAGGTATTTATGCTGTTCGGCGCATAAAATGGATTGGAAACCTAGAAAATGCCAAAACAGCCTACTATTCATTAGTAGAAACCCATATGAGGTATGGGATTGCTGTATGGGGCGGATCCTCTGTCGGAAACCTCAACAAGGTGCTTGTCCTGCAGAAAAAAGCCATTAGAATCCTCGCTGACCTTGAACATCAACAAAGCTGCAGACAAGCCTTCCAAACCCTCGGCATAATGACCGTCACTGCTCTATACATCCAAGAAGTAATTCTACATGTGCACAGCCTGGGTCTTCAAACAGGGAAAGATATCCATTCATACAACACTCGCCATGCAGCCAACTACGTTCTGCCTCCACATCGCACAGCAATTTATGGAGAAAAACCATCTTATATCGGCCGGAAGTTGTGGAACGCTCTCCCAGAAACAATGAGAAGATTGAAGAGGAGTGCCCTACAAGGAAAACTGCATGACATCCTAGTAAATCAACCATTTTATTCACTGGACGAGTTCCTCAACGCCTGCAATGAAACATGGAGATTTCAAAATGTACCTTGATTTTTTTTTTTTTTTTTTTTTAACTGAAACACAAATGTATAAACATTCATCATCCATATTTATGTAATAATATTATGTGACTCTATAACTGTTCTTAATGAATATGTAAATAAAGAAGTTTGTCTATTGTCTATTGTCTAAAGGTAACATTAAGTATAAGAGAAAGAAGGAAGTTGAGTTTCCTGATATTGAGGAATGGATTATTAAAGTGTTTTAATGAAATGCAAGGATAACATTAAGAGGGTCTTTGTTAAAAGAAAAGTTCGAAAGTTTTTCTAAATCCCTAGGCCACGAAAACTTTAAAGCAAGTAATGGGTGGCAAAGAAAATAATAGACTTCTTTTAAGTTATTTGTAACAAGTAAAGTGAGACATTATTTACATTTTCCGACAAATGTAATTTGGTTACATTTTGATACACATTAGTTTAAGGTGTTATTTTGTTCTTGATTGTATGGAATACAACATAGTTTTTACGTCTGTAACTTGAATTTTCTTTTCTTTACCTGTATATCTCGTTAGCCTCTGTAAGTCAAATGCCATAAAACTATAACCTTAATAACTCAAATAACTCATATCTCAAACTATACCTAAATGGAAGCAAAACGTTTCCTTGATGTTTAAGCTATTGAGGTCCAACTATATAATAGTCAGCTTGATTAATTTCCCTAAGGAACTTTTGGTTGTTAGTTATATTTCATAGAAATATGCCTTTTGCTATCACTTTCATGACTAATTTTCAGTTTTTGTGTATTTTCTCCAATGACGGTCCCAAGATCTGAAAATTATATATGGTTGTATGTATGGACTTGTGCAATGTAAGCAGGCTGTGAACATGATAATTGCTGTGAGTTTTAATACATTCAGATTTAATTGGGCCAAGGAACAGTGTTTACACCTAGTTTGAATGAGCTTGTCTCAACAAATAAAAAGTTTCAAAATGGCAGCCATTCACTTTAGTGTAAAATGTTGTGCAGTACTAAATATTTTGCAGGAACATAAAATATTGGAAAAGAAGTTATTTTTTCAGATAACAGTGACAAATTCCTAAAAAAGTACTACAAATATTAAAATGCCATTTTTATCCTAAAAACTGCTATTTCGTTTGTTTTTTTTCTTTTTTTGCAAATTGTTTTTTAAATGATCATTACTGTTTAGTGTTTGATAAGTTTAAGTTTTCTCTGTGAAACTTATGTTACAACTGATATGTTGAAACAAAGGTTCTTATAATAGTTGGCTCCATAGGTTTTCATATATTTCAAGAGGGAATTTTTGATTGATCATAACATAGTTGTACTTAGCAGAGTAACTAAATATATGAGACTATGCGCTATTCATATAAATTTGATTTGATTTTTGGTGTATGTATTGTGAGTTTATCAATTTTGTAAGGTAACATTTGTTTAATTGTTTGTAACCAACTTTTGATTTTGTCGACTGAGTTTTTAGGTGTACAAAGGTTGTATCTATGTGCTTGACCAAACAACAACTGAATTAAAAGTAGCTTGTGTTACTGTGCAAAAACAAAGATGTTTTTATGTTTTATTTATATAAATAAGGACCTTTAAATTAAATGTAGAAACTTATGTATCTCCAAAATATAAAATTATATATATGCATGTGCTCTCCATGCTTAACAAGACTATAAAAAGCTAACTGTGGCTGTGGGTATTATTTCACATTAATTTGTGTTTACTTGAACACTGTAAATTGTTTATTCAATTGTTTGAAATATTGCAGTTATTTCAAGTAAGTAATCATCACTATGGGATATATGTAATGTAATGGTTTGTTAAGATTGAGTGTGGTTTTAATGGTTGATAGTCATTGTGGTAACTGGCTGACTTTCAATGCAAGCAATCATGGTTAAAATTCTGAGGTAGTTAAATGCAAGTACTTTCCATAAAAATAAAATTCAACCTTACTAACCTGAGGACTTGATTACGTAGAAAGAGTCTATATTACGTCACCGTTTTGTGATAGAGTACAGGATAGAATTTTTCTTCAGAATAATCAACAAATGTAAATTACTAAGAACAATGAAGAATGGAATCCTTGTGTTTTATACATATGAAAATAATATCTGATTGACTAGTTCCACAATTGCTGTGGATTATTACCAATAGATACTTGCTACAGAACAGTCTGGTAATAACTACACGATAACTCATTTTACATGTATAACAACGTGTTGGTTTATAATTTCTCTTAAAATATATATAGGGATATAGGTCTGGGTTAGTAACAGGCAAGAATAAAAAAGTGCAATTTTTAATTAGTTTAATGTATAAATTATTTTAATAGTTATTAGCATTAAATCATAAATGTTGTTGAATTTTTCCTCATTATAAAGGTTATACGTGTGTTTTAAAAAGAAGAAAACATTCCTTTTTTTTATTCATTAAGGATAACGGATGGCATTCCAAATTGGAAAACTGAAAATGCAGGCCTTTGGAGAAATAGGACCATAAGAGAATAAGCTGTTTAGTTGAAAGTAAAACAAAACTTAGTAATTTTCAATTTGTGATTATTAAAATTTACAAAATTCCAGTAATATATTTAAGTTTATGCATAAAATTAAACTTTATAAAAAAGTCAAATCATTACAAAGCCACAAAAAACTGAGATGTTTATATACAAAAAAGAGGTTTTTATGGGATAGGTCAAATAGGGTATTTTCCCGATTCATGTAAAATAAAATTTTGTTAAAATTCCGAACTAAAAGTTAAAAACACGTTTAAGGAAATTGTTGATGATCTAGTAAAAATGTAATTATATCTCCTGCCAATGAGCGAGCTGGATGGATGAATAATATTGTAATTGTATAGAAAAAATAACTGGAAATTATAAATAAAAGTGGTCCCAGCACTGATCCTTTTGGTACACCTATTTTTAGAGTTTTTATTTAAGATTAGTCCTACACCTGAATGATTTGATTTCTCTATTTTTCTTTAATTGAGGTGTTTATTATGAAAATTTGTTTGTGTTCATATCAGAATTTATCTTTAAATTCATTAACCTACAGAATTCCTTAAACAAATTTGTCACAGTGTAAATAAAATAGTTCCATGCACCATGTCATGAATATTTAAAAGAACATAATCAGAGATAACAAGTTTTTCTCTAACATTTTAGAATAGATTGTTCATTTAAGACTTATTGTTTTAACAAGTGTTTGAAAAAACACTGTTTTGTGTGTGTGTGTGTGTGTGTGTGTGTGTGTGTGTGTGTGTGTGTGTGTGTGCGCGCGCGCCTGTGTGTGTGTCATGTAGCCTACAATGTCAATGTGTCAATGACTACAATTATCATGACCATTTGAAAGTCAAGTAATAATGTTGTCTAAGCAAGTATGTAACCTTGCTGGTTCATTATTCAGGCAGTAGAAATTTTATGATTTTAATGTGTCTGAAATGTACTTTTATTGAAATCTTTCAATATATTTACTATATAATCACCTTATATTACACAATTAGAATTTTTATATTTTATTTAGAATTTTACAAACAAGCTAAAAATATATTAGTCTGAATCTGCTAGTGTACACTATATTGTTGCAATAACTAGATTCATTTTAACAGGTAAATGGCTGCAATCTCAAAAACTGTCTACACAAAACTTTTCTATATTTATGGCTTGAAATTCAGTATTCTTTTTGATGAAGCCATGACTATCACACCCTACCAGAGGAAACTATCTACAGTAACTACTGGCTAAGTTATAACCTAATGGACTGTATAATTCATGTCCATCTGTATTCAGCCAATGTTCATTCAATGTCAGAATAAAAATCATAACCATTTAACCAAATATTTAAAGAGTACAATCAATTGAATATTCAGGTGATATATTAACCCTTTTAACTTCGGCCATTATACAAAGCAATGTGCCAAAAATCCCAAGCCATTTTTGGAGAAAATGTAAGTGTTTTGTTGAAACTCATAACTAGGAGGCTATTTTTTAAGATATCAAGCTAATTCTTTTTCAGTTTTACTTCTTATTGAATGTAATTCACAAACATATAAAACAACAAAATAATATCTTAATTTTCTTTTTTAATATCTATATATATATAAAATACATAAAATTTAAAGTTTTTTGATAAAAACCATATACCATACCATATGTCAGATATACGTAGTTAAAATATATCTGACACACAAATATCTATTTATTTTATGTTAAATTTAATTCTCATTCTAATGAAACAAAATTATATTCCTACTTTATCAAAAGTTGAGAGGTAATTTAAATATTAGTAGGTACGTCATTTTTCCATTTTTGTGCAAGTAAATTCTTAACGAGCTTTGAAATTCTTAGTACTAAACATAAAACCCCAAAGTTATTTCAGATAAAATAATTAAAACTCTTTATAGTCTATATTAAAAAATGTAAAAAAACCTTTTAATACAATATTTACATAAGTGGGTACTATATTCAAAAATCAATTTACCTGCAC
Source organism: Homalodisca vitripennis (assembly GCF_021130785.1). Classification (NCBI taxonomy): domain Eukaryota; kingdom Metazoa; phylum Arthropoda; class Insecta; order Hemiptera; family Cicadellidae; genus Homalodisca; species Homalodisca vitripennis. The sequence goes on from NC_060208.1 coordinate 54,441,779, forward strand.
ATATCAAAAGTGTACAGTATGCAGATAAAATTTTTTATATAGCTCAAAGATCACAACATGTGCACAGACATATGCAACTAGCAAAAGTAGGTGTGGTTGAATATTTTGAATGATTAAACTTGGAATTTAACACCAAGACAAGTATTTTTCTCCAGGAGCAAATGTATTGATCCTAACTTACAATACTTCTTACAGAATCAACACTTACTTAAAGTAGTTACAATCAGAGTATTTATTAGGTGTTAAAATTAATTTAATACTGATATTTGTAACTTAATGGAACAATGCTTGAAAGATTTATAGTATACTTAAATTCTTCAGTAGTAGAACAAATGGAGCACATCTTGAATTTATTTTACAAATTTATAAAAGTGTCATATGAAGTAAGACAATGGATATTTCCTTTATGGACACAGCAATAAAGTGGAACTTAACAAAATCGACATCATACAAAATAAGTTTTCATGAATAGTACTGGGAGCTTTTAAATCAACTACCATTGTTGCTCTACACTCTGAAGTAACAATAATGCTATTACATTTTACTAATAAGTACTTTTGAATACTATTAATTACATAAAAGAATTTATAAAACTTTGGGCTTATTAAGGAAAAATCTCAGTATTTTAAATTATACAAATTCGGAAATACTGATTTAGAGTATCTAGTAGCTATTTAAAACGTTACCAGTACGGGAATACTGATTTCGAGTATCCAGTATTTAAAGGGTTACAAGTACGGAAATACTGATTTAAAGTCTCCTACATATCAGAGAGGGGTACTAAGTAAATCAGTATATAAACCTGTATTTGTATTTAGTATCGCCGAGTAACGGTTACAGGTATTTACTGATTTCGCCCATTTCTACATGTAAACGATTACATATTGAAGGGATAACCATCACTGTATAAACATATCGATGGGGATAACCAAACAAATGGCAAGAAAGAATCACAATTAACGTAATCTATAAACACAGGGTATTTCGTGAGAGGTTGGCACAACTTCAGGATGTGATAGTAGACACAAAAAACAAGTAACAAAGTTAATATGAACATATGCTCTGCCCCGCTTTTAGTGTCTGCCTGTCCATATGTCTATTTTATTTTAAAAAATCGTATCTTAGGACCCGTTGGAGCAAATAACATAAAACTTGGTAGTTACGTTAAGCTAATTAAAAGGAAAATTTAAACATACGTTTTATCACTTTCCATTTCAAAATGGAAAGGCATTAAAAATTTTATTAACTTTGATATCCCATGTAAAAATTGCAAGAATAAATATTTATTACAAATTTAATGACAAAACTAACTATCAAATTTATTAAAATCGGTTTAGGTAGATATAAAATAATTACATCAATTTTAGTTGGTTAGTGTTTAAACGTTCTCACATGTGGAACGTAGATACTTTAAGTACAACTCCTAATTGTTAATTGTCGGTTTTTACATTACAACAGTTGTTTTTAAATCAAATGTATATGGATATGAAGTGTTATTTTTATATAGAATTTACATTAAGATTAAAGTTACAAATGCTGCTCCATGTGATGACCTCTTTCAACAATGCATGTTTCAGTTTGGTAGTTTGGGTGAATGCTCCTTACACATGGAGCAATTCTTGTACATCAGGAATCTCTGTTTCGTACACCTCTATTTGTAATTGAGTGTACCTATGATTAACTAAGGTTGCATTAATTTTTAAAACAATATTTTAGAAATGACGTTTGCAATACAAGTTTTTTTAATTGTTAAAAGTAATAAAGAATTATTATTATTACTACTCTAGACTTCAGGTGACCTCATAAAAAGTGTACTCCTCATTGCTGTATATAGCCACCAATTACTACTGCAATGCAATAAATAGTGCCAGCGAACGCCAGTCAAAGCCAAATTGAAAATTATACTTACAAGTCGTAACCTTCAAATGAAACAATCTTTAATACTATCCTTAAGGAAATAATTGATAATTTTTTATTATTAGCCAGAAAATAGCTGTTAATGATGTGATAAATAACAAACAAGTAGGACTTGCACATATAGAAAATATACTTTCTATATGCAAGAAAGCATAAATACTCACCAAATAATATTGACGTCATTATTTTATTTCTTCACTTGTAAAAAATATTATAGGAGAAAATGAAAGGGAAAAACTAATAGAGAAATTAAATGTCAAACTTTTCCCTAATGGCTGATGAAAGTATGGATGTAGGGTGTACAAAACATTTGTGTTTAGTTGCTATAACTGTAACTGAAACCTTCACAGTTGCAGATGAGTTCTTAACTCTTATTCCTGTTGAAGGTACAACCTCTGATGAACTATATAAACATATATAAGATTTTTTCCAAAGTAATGGAATTCCATATAGGCGAAACTTAATCGGTTTTGCTGCTGACATAATTCCTTTTCAACGTTACTCAAGAAAGATATTCCAGATATATTCATATGATATGTGTTTGTCACTCTTTCCACCTTTTTACGTCTTAATGCTTACCTTGAACTTCCAAGATATATTGAAGATTTGGCTAGGAATATTTATAATTATTGTAACTGTAGCACCAAAAGAACAATTGAACTTCGAATGTATCAAGCATTTCTTGAAGTGAAACCCCACAAACTTTTACAACCCCAGCCAAACAAGATTGGTGTTTTTGCTACCAGTTGTAGAAAGGTTACTTGAGCAATATAATTTACTTAAATTGTTTTTCACTATAGCTGCTATAGAAGACAAAGTGTACTCAGCAGAAAATATTTTAAAGGGGTTAAACAATCCTAGTACCAATGTTTATTTGGAGTTTTTAGAGTTTGTGCTTCCAATATTTCTTGGCCTTATTAGAGAAATGCAGTCGGAATCTCCAAAACTGCCAAAACTTTACTGTAGAATTTGTTACCTTTTCAAACAGCTAGTTGAATGCTATCAGAAACCAAATTATTTGCAAAAAACTGACATTACCAAGCTAGCGATTAGAGAACCTCAACACTTTTTACCATTACAGGAAGTTTACTTGGGGGGAAAGCAATTGCAACATTAGCCAAAACCCTCCAAATCAGTATTGAATCAGAGACCTTTGTCAGAAAAAATGTCTAAACTCTCTTATTGAAGGAGCACAACAAGTTTTAAATAGATTTCCATTCAGTCAGTTGGAAAATATTTAACACTTGAAGTTTAAGGATCCCAAAATTCTGGCCAAAGATAACGCTCCTACATCAATTGTGCCTGCAGCAGTAGCATTTCCTTGGTAAACCATGAAGATTTAACACAATGTGATAGAGAATGGAGGCTGCTTAAAACATGAAACAGGACCTGCCATTAGACCAAACTTGTATATCTGCATTCTGGCATGAAATTAATGCAGTAAAGAAAGGTGATGATTTCCCAATGTTTGAAACCTTAACAACTATTATTAAGAAACTCAACACTTCCACATTCTAGTGCAGCAGTGGAAAAAAATTTTTCTGCTGTAAACCTCATGAAAAGAAAAGAAAGAAATAAGCTGAACACTGAATCACTCGAGGGACTTTTACATGCTAAAAGAGCGCTTAAAGGTACTTTTTGCTATGATTTCAGAGTAGAAAATAACGACTACAAGAAATTTAAAACATATGTATGATTTTAAAAAGCCTCTAAATAACTCGAGCCAGTCATCACATATCAGTGTAAATATGAGCTTAGTGTACAAGTGTTTTAAACTATTATTATGTAAAACAGTTGAGTGTGGTATTTTGAGACTTAAAGTGTAGCAACAAATCAGAACATTCCCTCTAAAAAACTGCACTTATATATATATATATATATTTATATATATAAAAAGTAAGTAAATGTTATATTATATTTTATTGCATATATATATATATATATGCGTGTGTGTGTTCGTGTAAATGAAAAAAGTTTGAAATTGTGACAGCCTACTTAATCACATTTAAAATAAAATAAACTAACCAACAAACTTACATAAAGTAGGCCTATGTAAATTTCAAGATATTGCATATTTTGCAAGGTTTTTACTATGTATAATTTTAACCAATTCTGAATTAGGACATTTATGTCGGCTACTTATTAAAATTGAGTTATAAGAAATAGGGAAGTTTTGGTAAATCTAGGGACATTAAAGCACCTCACTTAGGGAGTTTTGTCGAGGTTAGGTTGGCAACACTGCTTCAGTGCTTTGTTGTCGTCTACAGTAAATACATACGTAGGTAATAATAAATTATAGGTTAGGGATATATTTTTATCAAAATTTGTTTTAATTATATTCCATTAACTCTCTTATTAGTGTGATCTAGTGTTGAATGGCTAGTAGTGAAAATTTATACAAACAAGGTGTTTGCTATCTCATCAGGACTTTATACATTATTTTCCTATCCACTAAAGTTTTTCTTCACATATTCAAAGCTGTAACTTAAATTTCATACTAAAGTGCTATTACTGGGATTGTTAAAAATGTATCTAACAAAATTCTCGTTGCCTCACTGCTGTAAACACAAAACATGCAAAATCCAACTTTGATCTAATTAGACTTATAAATTTGTATCACAAAGTTAAGGATGGGCATCCTTTCTACCACAGCATATTGATCTAATACTATTAAAATATTTCAGGCTTTATATATGTTGTATATATTTATTATTATTATTATTCCTAATACTTTAACTGGCGCAGTATAATAAGTGTCCAACACTCGAGTGATCGATGATATCGAATTATCAATTAGGACGATTTAAATACTGTCAGACATCATTACCCTGCTAAGTAATTGTAAGTACTATGCTGTTCAAATTTAATATAAACAAAGTTGTATTATTTTCTATAATACTTAACTCCAAGAATGTGTTGAGTTATAACATTACTGTAACCTGTAACTGTGGCATGTTAGTATGCAAACATTTAACTAATTCACTACAATGTAACATAGACTGATAAACTAACACATTTATAAACGGGTTAAATTGAATTTGAATATACAACACAATTATTGGGTACTATGAAGTCCTTATCTTTTATTTGTAATTAGGCTATTATAAATATAAGAAGTGAAAGGTAACCTTAACAAGTACTCACGTTATCTGAGCTTGAATTTGGGTACTATCTCAAGGGATATTTTTCTTACTTTACCAGAAGTATGGGATGGCGCCGCCATCAAAGCCCGCACTTATGGCCAGGGGCATTTCTGATGGGTATTATCCTGACCTCAGATCTTGTCCCAGATTGTCCAAAATCTCTTGACTTCAGATCACTTTGATCTAAGATCGGGAAAGTACCGATCGGAAATGCTTCTGGCCATCAGTGTGGGTTTTGGTGGCGCCTTCAAAGACACCACCCTGCACTGCTGGTGAAAAAGGAAAAACATCCATCGATATAGTGCCCAAATTCAAGCTCAGATCACGTAGTAGTGCTTGTAAACATTATTTTAAACTTTGGTACTACTAATAACATATTTACGATAAGCTAATCTAAACCTATTTATATTGCAATACAGATTTCATTTATTCTTTACATTATAAGCCTCATTGCTTGCACAAAATGGCTTCTGCTGTTACTGGTTACAGAGTAACCCAAAACCAAACAATCATGAGAATAAATCATTCAGACCAGCTGTTACTGAAACAACAGTATCCCGGTAATAAAGTACCACTGAATTACTTGCTACTGACACTAATACTGCATATCTCTAATGGCAGCAAGTGCAATTTGTGTCAGACATATTTATCCTTCAAAATAGTAAAAAGTAAGTAAATGTTATATGGTTTTGTTCGTTATATTTTATTGCATATCCTAGATTGTTTTTTATTCATTATATTATTATTACTTTTTATACTGTAATTTGAAATTCGATGTAATTAAAATACAACTTAATTTTGTTTAAGTAATTGTAGCGAGGATTATATGAATATACTCATAAATATCGATGATTTGATATTTTCAATCAAATGTTGGACGCTTATTTTACTGCAGCTTTTTCACCTTACTACAACTGGAATTACCTGCACATTTAAACTGAGTGTTGTATTAAGTGTAACATTCTTTTTCTTAGAACAGATAATAATATTGCTTTTCGTCTCATTTTTTTCTAATTCTATATACATAAACCTCCTCATTAAATAATTTAGAGGCTCTGGGATCCGTTGTATATTGTTATCTAATATATTGATATCTTTACCATTAATATATAGTATTATATCATATGCGTACTGTAATGTTTTAACACCATGGTAAACGTATTTATGCAATGTAAATGGAGATTAATAAAAAACTAAGTATATCTCCCTGTGGGATTCCTTTGTAGCAGCTTGTATAACTGGCTTTGGATGTTATCACATGTAATTTTCTTCCAGACAACCATTTGTGGCAGTAAATTGCAAATGTTGGTGGAATACCACTATCAAGCATTATAATCAGTTCAGGTGAAAATGGAATCTTGTGCATTTTTTATGTGTAGAGAAGTGACAATCGCAGTCTCATTGCGAGTTTGTGCATTAAACATGTCAGTTAGTAAATGTAAACAATAGTCAGAACATCTCCTCCTTTTCCTACATCCATTTTGTGTTTTAGGAATAATTGAATGTTTCTCAACAAACCATTCTAAACAGTTCTTAATTATGGAATGTAGAAGTTTAACTAGACACGAAATTAGTGCAATAGGTCTATATGAAGTACCGGTAGCTCGTTTTTGTCCTTATTGGGTTTTAATAATGCGATAAACTTAATTTCCTTCTAAAGTAATAGAATATCAGCTATGCCATTTAATATATTGTTGTAAATTAAGAGGAGAAAATGTAATGCATTAGAAGGCAGGTGATAATCTTATATCTAATACCATCCATGCCTGGAGCAGTGTCTTTTGATTTGAAGTATTAGGCTTTAAGTAGTTCTCTCATAGTAAAATCAGCCCCTATACCTACGTTACTAGTATATAGTATTAACTTTACACATGTTTATTTCATTATTATTTTGAACATTGTACATAACTGTGTTTTTTCATAAAAGTGTAGCACATATCCTCATAATATTGCATTTCGGATTCAACATTTTGAATACAACTGTTATATTTTTTCACAACTCCATGCTTTTGAGGAATTTCTTTTAACCCATTTCTCCTGCACTAAATTGTGCTTTTCGAAACTTTTGAAAGTTCTCGAGAGTCGTATTGTTTTTAAACTTTGTAAATGCTAGTTTTCTATGAGCAACAGTATATGAGCACTCATTATTCCACCATATATTAGGGCCATACTTACATTTATGACTTGGTACTGTATAAGATGGAACTGCTTTATCTAAAGCAGAAATTACGATGTTATAAAAATCATTTATGTTGGTATTATTGGGATTAATATTCAGCATATTAATATCCTGTTTAATTGATTCAATTAATAGTTACCAGGTTGTCTCTTTTACGTTGTGAGGACTAAATTTAAAACATAGACCTGACGTATTAAAGTTAATAATAATAGGAAAGTTATTGCTACCTATGACATCCGATTCTACTCCCCAGCTGCTAAGAAGTGAATATAATTCAAGTGTAGCAAATGACAAATGAAATATATAGATAATTTCTGACTAATTCCAGTGTGGGTGGTATATGTACGATCATTTAACATAATAAAAGATGAGTTACAATAAGCCCTAAAAATTTTATTCCCTCTGTTATTAGTTTGTTGGTGATTTCAATAGGGATGATATGCATTTAAATCACCACATATTAAGGAATAACCTTTGTCATTATTAAACCTACATTTATGTTGATGGGCTTTTTTCTTGTTCTCTTCAGACAAGAAACTTAGAACTTGCTTATAATCCTATAAGGATGTTTGCGCTGCTTCCGGAATGATAGGATATTCTGGATGGTTAAGGTTGGGGGTAGGGGCCGCCTCCTCGAGATCAATGAGGAAGAATTAAGGGCACTAATCTCAGGTTATGTCCCCTCGGAAGAGGGAAAGCCCTCTGAACCAGCCTCTTCAGTCAAAGCAGGCAGGTGGTGGCACATTCTTATGTCTAGGCTAGCACGAACCTTTGATTTTTAGGCAACGAATTACCTAGGCTAGACTTATCGAATTACCTTTGAACACCAGAATCTCGATATTTGCAGTTAGTGATGTCCCGCTCCTGAACATCCATAAGGTTGCCCAGATTTAAGTGACTAATTGGTTTTTGCTGTGCAAATTGTGGGTTTAGCTGGAAGGCTGAAGTGAACCCTAGTGGGTAGGCTTACAATATACATTAAATAGCTTCATAGGAATACTAAAACTAGTTATTTCTATAGCTGATGATTGAATTGACTCATCATTATAGTTTAATATGATAATAAACGTAAGTGATTTTTGTACAGCAAGTAAAACACTCCAATATCTATAATTTTTATTATTGTGTGGGTAGAATAAATATCTTCACCTTCCTTTATTCATGATTCTTGAATTGTATCTATATGTATCCTTTCTTTATTAAGCCTATTTATTATTTCTGGACAATTTGGTTTAATGGACCTGCCATTCCATTTCAAAATTTTAAAGTAATTTGTTAACATTTTCTTTTGGGTGGATGTTCAATTTACTAATACTCTTTATATTTCCTATTCGGGTTTATTGTATGCTTTATAACTCTTGTGGGTTCTGATTGGTACATGCTTTACTTGAAATGTTTTTTTATGTACATAAGAGGTAAGTATACCCTCCTTTTGTTTTTTTGTGCTTGAAGTGGAATGTCCCAAGTATTTAATTGGGTCCGACACAATCATCTAATTTATTGGGATTTGATTTTTAAGCAGGTTTCCTGTAGGCTTCTTTATTCTACGCTTTTCCTTTTAATATTATGCTTACTCCCCAGTTCTGGTTTATGTGTAGTTACGTTCTCATGGTTAATAACACTATTATATTTACCATTTGAGAATTTCCTAGATATATCATAGTTGTGCTATGCGTGTTTGTGCTGTCTCATCTACGTCAGTATGAGGAGAGAACCTGTTTCTTAGAGGAGAGACCGCTACCAGACATTTTGGTGTAGTTACTAGGGCTGTGTGTTATGTCTATCTGGGGAAAGCCATCTGATTCAAAAGTGGGTCTAGTAACCTTTGAACATCGTTTTTGTTTGGGAAGTTTATTTTGCTTTTTGCATGTTATGGGAAAAGCTAAAATAACCTTGAAATGATCTTTGAACATCCAAGATTTAATATTTTTTGTCTGGCATATTCAGGACAAGATTTGGAATTTATACTGTGGCTTCCGTAGTAATTTATGCACTGAAGGGAACTTTAGCGTGTCCCTGTTTCAAGGTGCGCTAGCAACATGACTAGGAAAACACCTATTGTTTTACCGGGATCATAAATGGATTCACCATCATCCAAACGTAGTTTAAAGTGATCATATTAGATAGTGTGTCACAGTCAAATATAATTTTGACATAATGAGTGACTCTAAGTTCGTTATGAATTTTCTTTTTTTATTACGTGTGCAGAAATGATTGCATAGGAACTGGCTGCCTCATTAACAATTTCCGACCGTAGCAAATGGAACCATTTATTTTACATCTGACAAGTTTAAAAAAATCGTTTACTGTAGTTATAGTTATTGCTGTCTATAATCATAAAGAAATAAATTTAATTCCCAATTTTTATTTACATGTGTTTACATACAAATTTTAGAACAGTGGGTTATTAAAGAAATATAATTATAATTTTTAGAAAACCACAAAGTAGAAAAAAATGTTTTTTTATGTATGTTGTTAACTCATAGCTTGCTCTCTTTTATGTGAGGTCCAATTTAATGTATGTGTTGCTGTATGGGGTTCACTGGTAGATGATGGGATGGTATGAGTAGGAAAATTAGGAGGGGAGGTGAAGTACTGAAGATATAGGGGTACACAATTACTAAATACGGGTTTGTCCATCATATTATATTCATGTAATTTCATTAAGAAAGTTGCAGACTTTATTTAAGATCCCCAAATTAATAGGTTTAAAATTGCAGTACTGAATCATTAGAGCTATTTAATTAAGTTCATGAAATGCAGAGGAATTTGATTTATTATTTAGTTAGGTTTTATACAATTTGTTTCCCTCTAAGAATTCAGGACACCATTACACTGCTCTCCTAACTGGTTCAGAAAGTAGAAATACTTTTCAGTCATCATTAAGTAAGTCTTCAGATAAGAATATGTAGTGTTTTGTATGCGATTAAAAAATTGTATTCTTACACTGTACCTATTATCCCGGAATACAGACAAAGAGATGGACATAAAAATTATTCTACCATTTACTGACTGGAAACAAAATATGGAAAATTCTAAGTCTACAGCTTATTCTGTTTTTTAGATATCCTGTAGAAAGTTAGTCTTCACTAATGTTAAGCCAAAACTCATAGACGGACATGCACTATCATTGAACTCGTTATTGCTTATGTAGAAATAAAGCTTTATGCTAAACTTTAAATCAATTTAGCCTCATTTAGTTTTTGAGATATCATGTGGATAGACTGACAGAAATAAGTTAAACATTTTAAGCCCCTTTGTTAATTCTAAGCTAATATAATGTTGGAAAAGATTTAAACACCTTTACACTGCACTGTGTGTTGTGTAGACAAGTGAATTAATTTAGAATTTGGAAATATTAAAAGCAGGTTAAATTTATATTTTGTGCATAAGTAGTTAAGAAAACCATCTATTTTTTAGCAGGTGGAAGAAAATGAATTAGGCTAGTGATAATATTGGTAATAACTTGATGCTTAAATTGTATAACTAGTTGACGATAAGGTAAAATATAATAATTATCTCTGCTTCATTTTAGAAAATATATTCTTACAATATACAATAATTCTTTATCGTATTAGAGATGTAGCCTCGAAAATGGCGTTATAAATAATATACAATAATACACCTTTTAACATTTTTGATAGATTTTATTTTTGTGCAATGTACATTTTCAATTCAGTGAATTCATTATCACACCTTTATAAATTATGTAAATTGTAAAATCAATTATCATATATTATAGTGATAGATTATATTTCAAATTTCATTTTTTCAGTTTTCTTAAAAAAAAACCACTTTTTTGTTATTTTTTACTTTCTAGTCGCTCTTTTAGTTTTTAATTTAAATCAATTTCCTTATTTAATTTACCTAAAATATTAGTATTGTTTATTTTGATAAATTTGTAATATATGTTTTCTTCCAGGCAGAGGAAATGTTGACGCTACCAGAAGAGGTATTGGAGATAATTGTTGCACATTTGACAGCAAAAGAGTTGGCTGCATGCTGTGGTGTATCTTTGGGCTGGAGAGAACTCTTCAACAAAGATATATTTTGGAAGCGCTTCTGTGACAAGAGGTTACCTGAATACCTGAGAACTATTAGCTCTCGTGTGACACCAAGATTTGTCATTCCACAAAACTCTAACAGTGACCTGACACCACTGTGTGACTGGAGATTAAGTTACATGAGAGAGGCTCATCTGTGGGCAAATTTGCTTGAAGGCAGGCATACAATAGAATACCTTGACTCAGAAGTTAATTCTGTAATCATACAGTGTAAATTCTTAAAAAATGATTTCCTGTTGACATTGGGCAGCAAGATTGTAGTATATGATATAAGAGCAACACCAGTAATTTACGTGGAAAATCCAATTCGATTGCTGCCTATGCATTCTGTGGACTTATGTGAGGTTTTTGGTGACAGGATCGTCATTGTTCAATATTTCGTGGTACAGGTATACCATATCAATTTAGTACTACAGAATTGGCCACAAGAGCGTATTTTCGTTTACAATCAGGACACGGAATGTACTTTTGAAGAAAATCAAGATATTAATAGTCATATTTTGGGACTTCCACTTTGTGCCAGAAAACCAGTTTGTAAAATTATAGGAAATATTTTTTTAGGTAGTGACCAGATCAATGGAAGCATCCACATTTGGGACCTCAAGACAGGAAAGAAAATAAAAGAGGAAGTGTTCAAATTAGCATTGAGTTCTAGATTTATTGAATTTAAACCCTCTACAACTTGCAAAACTGAAATAGTAGTGGTGTTGAAACAAAACATGGCCGATGGGGAATGTTTTCTTTTTCTAGTGTACAATTTGCAATCATTTGAGTTTTACCCTTTGGCTAAAAGCTACAGCAGATACAGTCAGTGTTTATTATTTGGCGAACATCTAGCCATAGTATCTTTTAATAACTTACAGATATTAAATTACAAAACATGTGAGATGATCAGAGAGTTGTTCAGTGAGTCAGTGACTATAGATGTCTGGAAGAATAATATAGTTTTTAATGAAGGCAAGAATCTGAGAAGATTTTTATCATCAGCAGAAGAAGTGACATTGTTAGAATTGGATATGAAAATTGTTCACTTTAAGTTGTTCAATGACAAGTTCTTAAGAGTGTCTGTGAAAGGTGATGGAAAACAGGATTGGCAAGGACAAATGTGTGGTTGGAATATTGAAATAGAAAGAACGTATTGGAATATTGGAAATGATTGGAAGAAAATTATCCAGTTCCCATTTCGTGTCAATGACTTGTGTGTAAACGAGCCTTGCACAAAAATTGTGGCGTCGGTAATTGGATTACCGTGGGTATTGATTAATTATTGGTAAAATCGTAATGCATTCTGTCACATAATATATTGACAAGCAAGCATAAAAATAGGATTGTAATACAGAGTTACCTGAAATGATCCATGCATTGTAAATAGACTTATGGATGGTGGCATACCTCCAATACAAGTTTTTTACTTGGCTATTAAGTATTACATCTCAGCTGATGTAATTTTTTTAGATCAGAGAAAGACAGTTTATTTCTTGTTCAGTAGGCAACAGCTGGGGAACACAAAATCAATTGAGATCATTTACCTACATTCAGGGGATTGTACGGCTTAATGATTGCTGTGGACGTCAACAACACCACTCCCCTGTTTGTTGATAATTAATGACAGTTTCTAGGTGATTCTTGTATGAGACATTGAAATATATTGCTATAGTTGATGTAGGAAAAGAATACTATGGTAAAGATTTAGGCCTATATGTGTTTAAGTGTGTATTTATTTTAATAAAAAAGAATACACAAATATGTGTAATAGCAATAAAAGTGCAAAGTAATAAGCATATATTAGTAGGCCTTTATTGCATTTTAGTTATAAAGCAATAAGATCTGCATTTTATTTTGAAACACACATCGCACACACCACACAAGTGTATTTATATAGGCTTACAAAACATATAATCAATTTTTCAATGACAAACAGCACTCATTTAATACACCTTTTCGTACCTCATTATGTACTTTTTAGTGTCTTCAGGATGTGTACCAATTTTTCAATACAATAATTGTTGTTTTAAAAAAGCAGCAATAAAGCAACAAATATATTGAAAATTATAAACCACTGAAATTTGAGAATAACAATGCTATGAAATCTTAAAAAATAGATCTGTAATTGTGGAACTGTATCTGGTAATAACCTTATTGTTAAACTGAAGTTGGCTAATTAATTAGTGTTTTTCCAACTTCTGAAAATGGAACCAGTTGGCTTTGTAACACTGGTGTTTCTGAACCAATCCATAGTGTAACACATTGTAGTAAATAAATGGAACAAGTTTTATTACTTTTAAAAGTGGAAAAAGTCAAAGGAGATGGCTATGAGCCCAACCAAAGTGGAATAGTATATTGAGAGCGGAGACCCCAATGACCACAACTATACCACTTTTAAAGTTGAATAACTAGACATTCGGAAATCTTGTAACTTCTGAGCCATATTGAAGCAAGATATGTTATTGGTTAGGCTGTACCACTTTTATAAATGTTACAAAATGTGCATATGACACAGATAGTGGGCCAAATTGAAGAGGAATGTGTTATGAGTAATAAGTCATTTAGTAGGATATAAATACATACACTATTACAAATTGTAATGCAAAACAGTTGCCCTGTCATAGTATAACCTTATCAACTATATAACTACTAATACAAATAATTATAACTGTTAAAACATACAACTGAAAATATTTTACACATTTTGAAAATAGGCTGAATTAAAAAAATATTTAATTTCTGAATTATTTAATTTTGTTTTAAAATCTTTATTTGATATAATTTAAAAACGTAAAGAATTGAAAAGGTCAACTCATACATAAACTTGTGTTTGTCCTATGAAATGAAACTGGAAGAAGTCTCTGTGTTGTATTACAACTGTAGGGAGATTAACTGTTTCTAATGCTAAATGTTTGTTTCGATGTAATATAAAATAAAACCTCAAAAAGATAAAAGTTATGGTTGTGTAAAGATTGATAGTCGTATAAAAACCGTTCTGCATTGTGCCATAAAGGTGGATTTGGTTGATTTGGACACATAAAATATTTGTTTATATAACTTGAATACACATTAGATGAACAACCACCAAATTGAAATGAAATACTGACTGAAGAAACTCAGTTTTTAACCTAGAAGTTTTGAAACGTCCTCGACAAATGCTACTATGCCATATGAAATACTTTAAAATGGAAGTAAATTACTATGAATGACTACTTTGAAGTAGACACCTAGGTAGCTACTAGGCTACCGGGAAAACTTAAGCCAAAAGGATTGCAAGGGCTGAAAGTAGATATGTTTTACTGAGGTGTGCTTCTCAGATTGAGTATGCATATATATATATATATATATATATATATATATATATATATATATATATATACATACAAGTAGATATGAATATGGGGTTTCTAGCTCACTTTTGGGACAGACGGTAAATCAATGAAAAATACTGTTTAAAGGACAATAAACGAATCTGTAACTCACGAATGAAAAATTACCGAATCTATAGCTGTTTGCTTCTACTTTCTTGAGCTGTCAAATCAATCTATTTGAAATGTCTCGAATAAACGAAAAATCTTCTACTCTACAAAATTGACGGTAACACAGTCTTTATCTTTAATAGTCTTCTTTCCAGTAACAACCAAGTGTAATTTATCATGTTTATTCAATTCTTTAATCTTTTTTTCATCCAAAACATTCAAAAGTCTGTTCGGTAAGTGTACTTTATTATCTTCCAACTCGGCAATTATTGTAAACCCGAATTTATCTTTTATTTTCTCCAAATTCAAAATTTTGTATTTCTTATTTTCTTCTAATTCATTCAACTTCTTATATTCTTTAAACTTGAATTCACCAACAGCGTTCAACTCTTTCAAGAACTCCATTTAGATAGAAAAAATTTAAAGACGGAAAAAATGAAATTTGCTAACAATCACTCGAGAAGTCGAGGGAATTGCCAACATCTTCATTGTTTGACGAGGTTCTTCATTTAATTTCTCCAAATGTACTATAAAATCATCGAGGATTTCTAGCTTAAAATCGTAGACAAATTCAACATCCAGATAATGAAAAAATACAGGTAATATCTTTTCATAATAAACGTGTGTATTTAAACCAACAAACCTAATGTATTCTTTGAAAAGGAAAATAATTTTGTCAATGGTTCTAAGAGATAAGTAAAAATTTTTATTCTGTTTTCTAAATTCTGTAACAAAATGTGTTTGCTTCTTGTCTCCATATTGTAATTTTCTAAGCAGGTTATTCAAATGTGTTAATTTATTTCGAAATTTCTTAGGTTTAGGTCTTTCGTACAAAATTAAATTACAACCTCTACAAACTAAATATCTTTTATCGATAATTTCTCCTCTATTAGAACACTTGTAACAGTTGGCATTATACTCTTCCATTTAAACAAAAAGATTTTTTGTTTAAATGGAGATTATGGAACTAAGTCTACCGAGATATAAATTTTTCAGCACAAATGTTTATGTTTACATTTCTACAACAGAGATAAATAGAAATAATTTCATTCTACTGTACAACTATTTAGGATATTTTGTCTATGATTACAAAGATTATTCCGGAAGAAATCGAGATTTTTCATCAGCGAAAGAGTATATTTTTGAAGTTTTAGAAGGAATGAAAGAGAATAATATGAATTTAGCAAATTATTTTTCTTAAATAAAAAATCTATTCTACTAAATAGTCATCAAACAACATGAACTCTCCAAAATCACTTCAGTTTCTAGCATTTAAAGAACTTACCACAGGAAATAGTTATAAAGACTTCTTTGAATTACCTAAATATGTTAAACAAATGTTGATATTTTCCTTAAGTGAAAACGAATCCTTAAATGAAAACGAATTCAGAGAACTTTTAAGTACTAAAAGGTGTTCAATGCAATTTATTACAGACAACTTAGATAGTATAAATATGTTAAATGTAATAGGAGATTTTAAATTAAATAATAGAAAAATAAGAAAAATATTCCGATTTTTACAAAATAAACTAAAACACCAACAATCTGACATTTTTCATCGCTTTTATGCTAAATTTCATTGTTTATTTGTTGAAATGTTGAGAAGACAATATCCATACTGGCCAAGGAATATGCATACAGCTAGTTTTTTAACAAGTCTTTGTAAACAACAAGATTTATCAAAGGAATTTATAAGAGATCACGCTTTTGTTGTAGATTGGGATAAATTATATGGAAAAAACATTCACGAAACAGATATATTGTGTGTGTGTGATTCTGACGAAGAAAAGAGAAACGTTTGTCATTCAGCAATTCATTACGATATAATGAAAGACATACAAAATGAATGATTTGTTATAGTAATGTTTCCTTGTTTCTATACACAGCTCAACGATGAGTTTTTTCCTCTATGCGTCAAGTGTAACCGCAACAAGCGCACGCTGCACATCACTCACGCTGGGTGTGGTCACTCTTTGTTATCAACAGTGTATCTGTAATCAAGTAACTATTTTCATACTGTATATTGTAGTGATGGAAGAGGTTAATGTAATTGAACAAGTGAATACTTTGAAACGGTACCATAGGGAGTGTGTTAAGGTTTTGTTACAAATTGAACAAAGTGGAATTGATAATATTAAGCAGAAGTATGATAGTGGTAATTTAGTGCTTTCAAAACGTCCAAAATATAGCGTTGAATCGCTGCTGAAAGAAAAAACGTCTAAAGCCAAGGATCCATCAAAGTTACATAGCTACCTTGTAAGTCTTTTAGTTAACTCATTAACAGTAAATGAAGAGCCACTTCCACTACAATCAGATCAGACTGCTGTTTATAACTTCCTCACTAAATGTAGTGATAAGCTTAAAATAAGCAACGCAAAACATTTTAACATGTATGCTGTTTATGGCCATTATCTCTGCATTTACAAAAGTTTTTTTGAAGCTGAATACAGGGATGAGACATGGAAAAGGCATTTGAAAATTAATTTTAATATAAGTGATGGTTATGCAAGCAATCTTATAAGTGTTGGAAAACTTATAAACAAATACCCAAAACTTCAAAACTTATCAATATCAGTACACAAATTTCTACAGATCAAGAAAGAAATAAACACTATGTTGGGAAGGAATGAAGAATACAGATTGTTTTGGAAAGATCAACAGTCCACAGTGGTGTCACCGATGTCGTCAGAACAAAGAGAAGAAATGAATATGTATTAATCACTACGCCTGCATCATATCTGTAACACTTCCGCCAGTGATACCAAACAATGACCTTGCTTTGCGCACGCCGTGTGTGGTACAAGGACAGTAGTGACACCAAACAATGACCTTGCTTTGCACACGCCGTGTGTGGTACAAATACGATGTGAATACGTCTTTAAAACGATACTTATGTTTCATCTTTAATTAATAAAAAACAACTTCTTGAAATATCTTCAATGTATTTTATTTATTCAATCCTTGTAATAACTTTTTAAGTTAACGTTTAAAAATTATTTGTTAATAGAAAACAAGAACATATTAAAAGTCTTTTGTTATTGAATTTCTCTAATATCGTTCTTAATCACATCATAGGCTAAAAATTTCTCAGAAACCACAACCACATAACAAATCGCGTTTGTAACAGCTTTTTGAAAATCCATATTGATAATTATATCGTTCTTTGAACCAGAAATATTTGTCAAACTCTTTGTTGTATCAATGACATAAATAGGTCTATTCGCTAAAAATTCTTTAGGATTGTAATACATTTCCTTATTATTACAGTAAACTTTCTTAAAATCTTGATACATCTGATACATGATTCTGAAAAGACCTCCTGAAATGTTTAAATTTTGTAATTCATCTGGATAATAAGAACCGTTCAATTTTACTCTGATATTTTTTACATTCAAACTATCGAACTTTGAAGGATTTTTTTCTTGATTATTCTGTCTATCTGTTTGAAAACCTATAATAACGAACTTGGGATTGAAGATATTTCTATAAATGTTTGTAATATCGAACGAATAAGTTGTTCCGGAAATACCTTTTTGTTCAATACATTGCCAATCTAGAAAATTAAACATAATGTTTTGACTTTTTGTAATTTCATCAATCAATCTAATTTTACTCGTGGTTTTATAATCAATCATTGGAACTCTAATAAAAAAATCTGTAATTGTTATTTTTCCATCAACAGGCATAACATTTCCAGTTGCAGTCTTCAGAATCACATCATCGTCTTCTGCTCTTATAAAACTTAGATAAAATCCTCCTTTATAGATCGGAATAGTAACATTTTCAAAAAATCCTAATCCAAAATGAGATAAATTTCCAGCTGCTTCAAAAACACCAAATTTAAAATCTGATTCAAAGCCATTAGAAGTTTGAGAAATAACATCACTTTTTGAATACGAAATAGTTCCTTTAATTGTGCTTAATTGGCCACAGTTTTCGACTTCTTCTATCAATTTATTGTGTTTTCTTACTTCAATCTTAGAAAATAAAAACGGTATAAAATTATCGATTAATCTAACATTATCAGTTCCAAGATATGCTTGACCATCTTGTTTTGTTAAAGTTCCAGAAATATAAAACTGGAAGTTAGACGAGCAAAAGTTATCTCCAAAATCAATATTAAACTCAGTTCTTTTATTCGGTTCATTCAAATGTTGTTTACTAATTGGATAGAAATTTTTAAACTCCGCCCTTTCAATATCACTAGCATATTTTCTGTAGTCCGCCATTTAATAAGAGAAAATTTAGAAATTTTAAACATCATGTATAAGAAAGATATCATTTTTTCATCGATCTAATGTACGTTTTTATAAGAAAAGATATAAATTTTAGTAAAATAATTAAACAGATTACAGTCATTTTTAATGATCTACTTCGTCATATTCAGGATTATCTTCCTTAAATTTTGCAATTTCGGCCACATATTTCAATAAAATCTGCACAGGATAGTAACCGCTATCTATAATATTGTTCCAATCAACTGTATCTTTATTTTCATCCAAAAATTTTATACTCAAGTGTTGATAGAGACAAAGAACAGACATATGATCTTTTAATTGATAATGTATATTTTCTTGAATGAACTCTGGGGACAGAGTTTGATATTTTGCAATGTTATACCAATTCAATTTGTTTACGTATAATCTCATCATATCTTCGGATAATTCATATTTTTGAGAAATGTCATCCCAATGTTCTTTTTTCAAATCTCTTTCGTGTTGCATGATAAAAAGATCGAAAGCACTGTAATGTCCCGCCATCTCTATTTATTAGGAAAAAATTTCAAATCAAGTTTTTATAAATTGGCTCTTTCTTGAGTTACATTCAGCACATTTTCCAGAAATTCTCTTAACTCCATTGATGTTTGCATAGTATTTTATATCATTTGTTGCAGTTTTTTCTTTACATCTCACACAATATATGAGCGCCATTTATTTAGGGAAAATTTAAAATGAATCATCATAACCGCCTAATCTATTAAATCTGTTATCAATGTTTTCAAAAGATTTATTAACATCTTCTTTAAATTTATTAAAGTTTTCTTCTAGTTTATTTACTTTATCGAGATATAAAGAGTATTGATCATCTATTCTTTTAAGTAATTCATTATTATGTGTTACTTTCTCATTGAAACGTGTACCAAAATTTTCAAAAAAGTTTACTTTCTCATTGAAACGTGTATCAAAATTTTCCAGAAATTTTGTAACTACTTCACTAACTAATTCATTAACATTATTTTTATATGTATTAAAGTTTTCTTCTAGTTTATTTACTTTATCAAGTAATTCACCAACATCGTCTACTGATCTTTTACTTCTTTCTTCAAGTTTTTCATAGACTTCTGTTGTAAAATCTTTAACATGTTGTTTATGATTCTCATAATTTTGTTTTAGTTCATTAAACATTTTAATAGGATCTTCTAATTGAATCATTACAACAACATCAAATGGATTAATTCCTTTACTAACACTGCTAATTCTTTTTCCTTTAAAATCTAAGGCATTTTTAACATTCGGATCATGTAAATCAACAATATCGATGTTTTCTGATAATTTTAGAGGTTTTAAAATTTGTTCTTTAATAACAACATCATGTTTGTCAATACCAGGTCGAACACCGACAATTCTTTTCTTATTAGCCAAACTAACATAATTCTTTTCAACTTTGATCGCTTCAGTAATTTTATCAGCTTTTTCGATATGAGACATTAAATTGGTAAATAATTTTTTTACACCATCATCAACTTCTTTTTCCAATGTTTTTATTTTATCAGCAACTTCATTTGAACTCATGAAATTTGCAAGTTTGTTATCATATTCTGCTTTAAAATCTTCAATCTCGACAGCAAACATATCTGAATCTGGAAGGGTTTGTAATAAATTTTCTAACTTGTTATCAAACTCATTTCTCAAACTATCAAAATTGAAACTATTATCTACATTTTGAATAATTTGTGTACCAAATACGTCAAAAATATTTTGTGAATCCATATTTATTAAGCAATAATTTGTTAACAACTTCTTTAAAATCTTTACCATTACTCAGTTCATTCAAAACAAAAACACATAAATGACCACAAATTGGGGGATCTTTATAGTCTTGAATCTGAGAATCATTGTAGTAGACGCTTGATTTTTTTAAATATTGGATCAATTCTCTCGGTGGTTTGTCCTCAATTCTTCCATACGAATCAAAATAATATGCATTCTTATCATTTTTATAATAACAAATCCAATGTGTTCCACTTCCCATAATCGAGTCTAAATTCACAATTCCACATTCAAATTTCTTAACTTTTTCAGGTAATGTATCTCTCATGAAGATTCCTCTAAAATGTTTAATATTTTTGCAGATTTCTTCCAATTCCCCGAATGTTAAAGGTTTAAATTTTTTTTCAATGTTTGATTTCACGTAATTCAAAGTTTTCTCATCTAATCCAGATCCTGTAACATCTTCCAACTCTTTATCTAACCAATTTAAAATGTTTCGAACAATAGGAATCACATCTTTTTTAACGATTGGAGCAGCTTTACGAACATAAGGAACAACATTTTTAACAACAGGCATAGGTGGCAACGAATGCGCCGACAGGCTTGCCAAAAGCGGAGCAAGCATGCCATACACCGGTCCAGAACCGAGTTGTGGTATAAGCAAGTCAGCCGCTTACCAAAGTATAAACAAATGGTCCAGGAAGACACACCGCGTGCGGTGGCAGAGTCACCAAGGACAAGCACTCGGCAAAAGACTGCTTGCCGATTCTAGCTCCGGATTCACCAGATGGCTGATGGGGCTGGGCAGGGATCGGGTTAAGCAAGTGATTGCCTTGATCACTGGACACGGCCACTTCAGGAAACACCTAAACACTCTAGGTTTACGAAATGAGGCCTCGGAGTGTAGACTCTGCAATAAGTCTGAAGAGACTGCAAAACACATAATACTGGACTGTGAGAGACTGGGAGCAAGGAGAAGGGCTCTTTTCGGTGACAAACAACCAGGCGACGAACCAGATGCTAGTATCGGGGAAAAGCTTCTTAGCCTAATTAAGGGCACGAAGATAGGCTTACCCCTCTAACATCAAAGGGGCACACAATAAGCTCAGGTTGACGTGTGAGGATCTATGAATCCACCCCAATATCCCAAAGGAAAAAAAAAAAAAAAAAAAAAAAAAAAAAACTGGAATATTTTCTCCAAAATCTAATAAATCTTTCAAAAGTCCACCATTTTTGAGTTCTTTCAACTGATTATAAGAAAATTCTATTCTGGTTCCTTTATTGTTTTTCTTATGTTTTTCGAGTTTATTGTATTGTCTATTTGTTAAAAATATCTTATCTTCGCCATTTTTTAGTTGATCTATTTTAAATTGAATACTAACGGGTATTTTCTTCTTAAAAGCGGATTTTATTTTTTCTTTCTGATTTTTGCTGAAATTTACGTTCACCTCCATTTATATAGTTAAAATTTCAAGTTCTCTTCGATTCCCATTCCTAGTTTTCTCTTCAAAAACATTGCTCCAGCTGTTGGAAGCGCAACAAATCTTTCACCTAAACTAGCATCTTTTGATAAAAATCTATCCATTGCCTTATCTTGCAAAACTTTATCTGCGATATGTCTGGAATTTGTGTCTCTATGTTTTGCATAAAAAATATCGTGTTCCATAGCAGCTTGATCTAATTTATTTATACCAGTATCTCCTCTTTTTAGTCTTTTTTCGAGTTTTGTGCCGGGCCCCAGATACTGATAAGTTGGTACGTGTAATTCAAAAGGTAAATTGTTGATAAAATCATTCAAAAGTCCGCTACCTTCAATCATAGATGAACTTATTGCCGGCAAAACTCGTTTTAAATATTTAATTCCATCAGGTTTTTCAATCATTTCATCAAGTTTGTTCGAAATAAAATCTTTAATCGCTTTCTTTTCGTTCAAAAAATTGTTGTTTCCAGCCTTTTCTTGAGCATAAATATAATTAATAATTCCATCCAGTTTTGTCAAATCGTCGATATATCTGTACTCAATCTTATTATCACTGTATTTTCTTATACCAGATCCTTCGATTCGTTTTTCCCAAATTGGTTTAATTAATTTAATATATTTTTTACCTCTACTTGACTTAGGCTTCTTAGTAGATGGATCATTATTTTTGTAAATTGAGTCAGATTCCCATAAAATTTCTGTATACTTTTTCAAATCTTCTTCAGAATATAAATTATCTTTTGGAGCGTCATAGTCTGTTAATAATCTCCATAAACCTTGAGTTCCTTCATATGTTTTTTCATTAATAATGATATCATTATGCTCAAAATTAACGGGTAAATTTCCAATCATAAAACTTTTCTTTTTTTTATCCCAATACAAACCAAATTTATCATCTTTTACTCTAGGAAGGAATTTTTTACCAATTTCACCAATTATTATATCCGTTGTTCCAGGACTTATTGGTTCAACTATGGTAGAGTCTTCAATGATTCGAGGTCTAAATGGTGTTGAAGATGGTAATTTTGGCAATTCAAACTCTTCTACTTCAGATTCTGGAATCGAAATATCAGCAAATTGTCGTACAACTGGAACCAAATTCATTAAATTTTGATTATCGCTTAAAACATTTTCAATTTTGCCCTCAACATTTTTTATTGCAGAAGTTACAGGTTGATTAATTTTTTGAATAAGTTCTTGTTCTTCTTCATCCATTCGAATCTGTTCTTTAAATTCTTTGATTAATTTCTTTTCGATTTGATCAAGTTTTTTCGCTTCTTCAGAAGTTACGTTCGCCATTTATTTAGGAAAATTTTTAAACGTGGAACGTAAAAACGTGAACGTGGAACGTAAAACGTGAACGTGGAACGTAAAAACGTGAACGTGGAACGTAAAAACGTGAACGTGGAATGTAAAACGTGAACGTGGAACGTAAAACGTGAACGAGAACGTGAACGAGAACGTGAACGTGGAACGTAAAACGTGAACGAGAACGAGAACGTGAACGAGAACGTGAACACGAAACGTGAAAACGTGAACACGAAACGTGAAAACGTGAACACGAAACGTGAAACGTGAACACGAAACGTGAAAACGTGGAACGTGAACAGATTTACCGTTTTTCTGTTATTTTCATAATGTAAATAAAAAGTAAAGATAATGTAAAAATAATTGTAACAAATATTTTATCAAGTAGATTTGTCAGACCACTGAGCAGCATTTATATTAGAAAACTTATTCAAATATTTACCATTTTTAGGCTTCAAAGTTAGATTAATAGTTAAAAATCCATAGTCTTCTTTCCAAATTTTATCACATAATTCATTAAAGTGGTTAAAACTCATATCAGATCCCACATAATTGTTGTAAATCTTTCTCGAATAGTGATCGTCTTGCTTAAAAACACACAACATATTCAAATTATTTCTAATAACTTGTTTATCAACCTTTGAAAAGCATTGGGAAAGATAGATACAAGATATGTTTTTGTGACGAGACATTACGAAATATTCCTTAATAACGTCCTGATTTTCCAAAATACAATCATCAAAAACGATTAACGAATTGGGTTTACATTCGCTTAACGGAACTATGTCCTCAGAAGCATTATAAAAATGTGATATTTCTTTACTTAAGTTCTTCTCAATATTTTTGAATCTTTGTTGTAATTTTTTGTATGCGTCTTGTTCTAAAGATTTACTAAAAACATACAAATTGGAATAAGGAATCAACCTATTGTAGATAAAATTCAATAATAAAGTTGTTTTTCCACATCCACTTGAACCAACAATTAACAATCTGATTGGTTGATCTTTCTTATTTTCTTCAAACGTTTGAAGTTTTATCTGATCTTTTTGCTTTAAAAATTTCTCCATTTAAATAGAAGATTTTCATCTTGAAGCAACGCTTGCGAAAATGAAGCTGTTCAAGTTGACTTCAGAAAGCTCTCAATTATTTTTAAACTTGGAACATCCTATACACTTAGAGGAAGAATCAAATTATTTTATCGGTTTAAGCGGTTTTTATTCTGACAATTTTGTAATAAATATTAGTGAAAGTTCTCCTTATTGTATAGGATTTAGTGAGAAGAACATAACAAAATATTATGGTTTAAACAAAGGATATTATACTTTCGATCAAATAAAAAATTCCCTTAAAAATTATCTGAAAACATTCAAACAATCAGAAAAATCTTTAAACTTTGACGAAAACAAGTTTGAAATGCAAAAAAATTATCTCTCTAATAAAATTCAAATAAAATCACCAGTAAGAATAATGTTTTCAGCAATTATTGTAGATTTGTTAGGGTTTGTTCAAGAAACTATTGAGCCAAATCAGGTATATTTAGGAAATAAAACGCCAAAATTTAGACCGTTCGATGTAATTGAAGTGCACTGCTAGTAATCTCGTTGAACCTAGTTTTGAAAATCATACCGAACATTTACACAAAGAATCTGAAATTTTGTACACTTTTTTTCCAAATGTTGCTTATGGATCAAAAATTAGTGAAAAACCGAATGAAATTGATTATATTCCAATTAGAAAAAATATTAAAAGAATTCAAAAAATCGTTCTAACTATACAAGACTCTGAGGGAAATTTATTAAATAATGAGAGTAAAACAACAATATATTTAAGATTGTCGAAAGAATGATGAATCAAGGGGAGCTATTGAATAGCTTACCTTCAAACTTTCAAAAAAACACCGTTTTTATCAATGAATCTGGACTTTACACTCAAAATAAAAATTACTAGTTAAATGGAGTCAGTTGTAGACCTACATTCAATAACAAAGACATTGTAACGATTGTAGACGAAAACAATGTAATCTGGTTTAAAGCTAAATATGTTGCAGAAATTTTAGAATATGAAAACACGAGGCAAGCTATCATAAATAATGTCGATAATGATGATAAAACAACTTTTGAATGTATAAATTACAGGAGTCTATCCCATAGACCCCTTAACAATCTTCATCCTGACACTGTTTTTATCAATGAATCTGGACTTTATTCTTTAATTTTGAGATCACATAAAAAAGAGGCAAAAATCTTCAAAAATTGGGTTACAAAAGAAGTTTTGCCAAGTATTCGTAAATTTGGTGAGTACAAACTTGAAAACAAGATTAAATATTTAGAGGACGAAGTTAAACACTTGCAAATTAAAGATGAAATAAAAACGGAAATAATCGCAAAACAAAGTGTAAAAATTGACTTAATGAAACCAGAACTTGTTTGTAAAAATTTTGATAAGAAAAAACACCATGTTTTTGTATTAATTAAGAAGAATCACATGTGGGAATATCCTTATTACGTTATCAGAGCTCAAAAGAGAGAAATACCGAAAAGATTGAAAGAACTTGAAATTGATTACCCAGAAATGGAAATTTTATTAAGACATGGAGATCCAAATAGTATAAATCTCTACAACCAAATGAAAGAATCTTTGAATATTTTATACAACGGAAATCATTTTACTACAAATATGGCAGAATCTCGACTGATTTATAGAATATCTAAATTACACGATGAAAATGTTAAACTCTCGAATTATGATATTTTGTTTGTAAATGTTTAGCATAACTAGGTAACCATCGTAGAATTTTTTTTTCATATTCACAAGGCATTTCGTTTTTATAACTTTCGCTGAAAATTTTTTTAGCACAATCTTTGCAAAAAGCATCTTTTCTATCTTTACTATACTGCCAGTTATTAAATTCAGAAATATTTTTAATTTCTTTACAAAAGTAACAATTTTTTTCTTCTAAAGTTAATTTGTCCATTTTAACGTATAATTCCTTACAATAACAGTCTTTTCTATTCTCTTCTTGACACTTTGTACATTTCTTTTGAGACTCCATTTATATAGAAAAAATTATTACACGATGAAAATGTTAAACTCTCGAATTATGATATTTGGTTTGTAAATGTTTAGCATAACTAGGTAACCATTGAAGAATTCTTCCACATTCACAATGAGTCTCTTTCTTTCGACTTTCTCGGAAAATTCTTCTAGCACATTCCTTACAAAAAGCGTCCTTTCTATCTTTACTATAATGTCGATTATTAAATTCAGAAATATTCTTAATTTCTTTACAAATGTGACACTCTTTCTCTTCCAAAGTTAATTTTTCCATGTTATCGTACAATTCTTTATGATATTTATTATGACAATCTTTACAATAATGTCCAAATCCGTCTTTTTTAGTTCTATTTTTATAAAATTCTTCAAAACCTTTTATTTCCTTGCACATTGAACATTTCTTTTGGGCCTCCATTTATATAGAAAAAATCTTTGACTTTCTCAATTCATATTCATAAAACTTTCCGGTTATTTCTTCATTATTTAAATCTTTTATACTATAAGTTACAGGATCTGTGTTATTAATTTGATAAATCACAAAAATTTCTCTTGACCAATTGTTCTTATATTTGTTCGAAAATGTTTGTTTTTTACTAACAATTCTTACATGATCATTGACTTTAAATTTAGTTTTCGTGTGAATTTCAGGTGGAACATACTTGAAAACGGTCTCTAATAACTCCTTTTCTGCATCCTTATCTACATCTTTGGGCTTCATTTTGATTGTGCTGTGAACCGTATCATTATAATTTGTGACTATTTTTTGAAGAATATCGATCCATTTAAAGTTTTTATTAACCTCAAAAAGAACTTTCATTCTCTCATTTTGAGTTCTGTTATATCTCTCTACGATACTTGATTTCTCTTCGTTTTCAGTATGATAAATCTTAATGTTGTATTTCCTCAAAACTTCGTTAAATTCTTTATTTTTGAACTCTAAACCCTTATCTGTATGAAGTAGGTTTGGAGGTTTGTGATTGATCCTTATGGCATCTTTTACTATATCTTCGAAGGCTTTTGAAACATCTTTACCGTTTTTTCTTTTGATAGCTCTTGACCAAGCATATTTTGAGAAAGTATCAATAACATTTAACATATACTTGAATCCATCATTTTGATCCGAATAGTTAGACATTATTACTAAATCTGCTGCCCATAAATCGTCAATTCCTAAAGTTATAATTTTTCTCTTTTTAAACTTTTTTCGTACTGGTGCATGAATTTCTCTAGCTTCAATCTCTATTTCTTCTTTATTCTTCAATTCTTTCTTTACTTGTTTTTCATAAGGATTCTTTATAAATTTACTCTTATTTGTCTTACATTTTGAACATTTTGCTGCAATTCTATACAATCCGTTTTGAGTTTGAACAATCTTAGAATCTATATTTTTCGTTTTCTTTTTACACTTGTGACAGTGAATTAAATCATCTTCCATTTACATATCAAAGTTTCCAAGTTTGTTTAACTCTTCTAAAATATCTGTTTTATATCCATACGGTACTGTATCGATCTTATTTTCTAGGACAATTCTCTTATCATCTTTAGCGTTCAGTGCTAACTTGTTTATAGTGACGGTGTACAACTCATGTTTGTAGCTTTTGATTACTGTCATCTCCCTAAATTCTTCTTTATCTTCGAACAAACATTTCTTCAAGTTTTCGATATTTATTGTTTTATTTACAACGCTTCTCTTAATCCCTTTACACCTAACTGGGTTTTTATCTAGATATTTGTACGAGTACATCTTAGACCTTAAACCACAAAATTCTTCTAAAACTTCGCTATTTAACTCATCTTTGAATTTCCCTATTACCTTCTTATTTTTAGTAGTGAAACATTCGTGATCTTTTGGATAATCACTTGTATCAAAGTCATCTATATTTTCTTTAATAATTTTAAAAGGATCTCGTTTCAATTCTAGGAAATAACTGTCTGTATCCATGTAACACAGATTCAAATCTGGATCAAACTTCTTTAATTTGTTGTAATAAAACTCGTACATTAGCAATTTTGAGAGGTCGAGAACTGAAAATCCTATGTAAATCGGTTTGTTAAATTTAACCTTTTGTTTGTACATGTGACTCGCTATACAGTTGTCGTCAAAGATGTTAAAGCATTTGAAATTTGTTTTCTTAGCTTGTTTCATTGAAAATTCTTCATTTCCAAGCTTAATATCACATCTGTTTCTCACATTTTCCATAGATTTTCCAAAAACTGAGTTGTTCATCAGCTTATAAAAGTCCTTTTCAAAGTCGCTTGTAGCTTTGGTTCTCATGTTTGTGTTAAAATCAATGTATTCTTTCATAAAAGGCTTCTGATCGAATGCGATAACTCTATTCACATGTTTTAACACCATTCCTTGTTCCAGATAGAATTTCAAATTTCTCGAATGAACAACGTATTCAGTTTTATCCAGTAGAGTTGTGCAAAGTTTGTTTTTAAAATGTTCTGGAGCAAGAGGTAAATCCTTGTGATGTTCGTGTAAATTTGTTGGATATCCAAGATCGACTTCGAGAATATAGCCATAATCTTCGTCGCCAGTGAGTTCTAAAATTGTTTCTTGCCACTCTTCTTTTGTATACGTTTTAGGATCCATCCACTTGATATCGCCGTATGGTAAACTTTGCATGAGGCCATACCCATAAAGGTTATTAGCATCGAGATAGAGTAAATAGTTTTCGGGCTTTGTCTTATCAAAATCTTTTAAATATTTGTTATTTGCTTTCACATATCGTTTAATACATTGAGAAATGCCTCCGCGAATACCTTTTTCGATCATTAAATACATATCGTAATCGTGTATCAGTTGAAGCTCGATTTTAGTTAATTTTAACATAGCATCCCATGCAAGACTGGGAGCTGTTAGATAGTGTGCTGGATCAAGCTTATAGCAATTCAAACAAATATTCCTAAAATTTTCAAAGATATCAGCGAGCAATAGAACATCTTGAATGTTATAGAGATCAGAGTAATTTCCTAGATTTTTCTCTTTTAATTTGTTCCAAACATTTAAGTAGTGTTGAAAATCTTTCTCAGATATGCTCTCGTCTGTCAAAAGTGAATAGAAATCTTGAATTCTCAATTCTTCTGTGTAATCAAGTTTTTCAATACTGTCGATAAATTCATAGGGAAATATGCCTTTTCCAGATAGAATTTTAAAGATTTCTTCTTCGTCATTTGGCTGTCTTTTTAGAATTTCATTCAATATTCTTCCATCCTGTATAAAATGATTTGTATGTTTGAAGTCTTCTTTCTTTAGATTTTTCGCTAATTTTTCAATAGACGAGGCCATGAATCTAAATGTGTCCACGAAAGAGAATTTTATGAACTTTCTAGGTTTGTCACCATCAAACTCATACCCGTATCCAGAATTTACAGAATAATTTATATATCGTTCATCGGTGTTTGCAATCAAATCAACATTACCGTACTGTTTTGCCAATTCTTTTATGTACAAATGAGTATCGTAGTTACTCATATTGTGACAGAAAACTGGAATATTTTGAGGAAACTTGAGATTCACATTGCAAACTCTATGAGCTGCTCCTCGAAATTTGCCAGTTAAATGACAATGATCTCTTACTTTATTATAACTCTTATCTTTCCAACTATCAGGAGTAAAACCATACTGAATTGACTCAACATCATAAGCAGACCATTCGCAAATATGACAAACGTTTGCATTTTGGTATGAAATTTCTTCTTCTTCAGTCAATTTCATAGGTTTTTTGTTCTTAGAATTATATTTTGTAGCTATGTATTTCGATAATTTATTGAGTTCTTCAAACAATTTTGCAGGAACATTTGGCAAATCTTCTTCATTTTTTGCTCGATAACATATCGGCTTGTACATACGATTGGTCACATTCGACACTAAATATAGAGTAAAACCATAAGGAATGTGCTTCTGAATCTTGGTTGTAGTCGATCTTTGTGGATTGTTCTTGCATGTCGGAATTTTTTCTAATATGCTCTCAAAATCCATATAAATAACGTAAGGATGGCTAAACTTCTTTTGATAATTAGTAAATGATGTTGTTTGACCTGGAAATGGCATAATTGGTTTACAAACTTCATGTTGCTTGCAAATTTCTAAATGATCTGTTAAATCTCCAGATTTGTAGAAATGGCTTAAACATCTTCTACAAAGAAATTTCCTTTCTTTATGTTTAGATAACTGTGAACTCACTAATCTATTTAGATCGGTTATCAAAACATAATGAGATTTATCTTCTTGTTTTACATACAATAAATCAACTTCTAACTCGGCGTCATACATTTCTGAAATTTGCAACGGAACAATGTTAAATTTCTCATCATAACTGTAGATATTTATTGACATTTTCGGATACTTATACTTGGAATTGTAACTTCGTTTTTCAAATAATTGTATATCTTTTAAAGACATTGGATACTCAAAGCCCGAAAATATCTCGTCATTTACAAATTTCTCGTATTGCTTTGCTCTATCAGCATTCTTTTCAGGTTTTCCAATAGCACATCGGATAGAATAAACAAAACAGAAATCATCTTTATTTTTGATATTTACACAAGCTTTCTTTACCTTGATCTCTTGTGGTAAATCGATATATGATCCTGCGTTCATAAATTCGTGTTTATTAAGGCTCAAAACTAATTGTTTACAACTTTTGAATGTCCATCCAGAACCTCTATTTGGATGATTTGTCTGTTCTCGATGTGTTAATTTATTAAATTGCTTAGTAATAAAGTCGTTTACGTCAAATATTTCGTCTGATTTTATAGTAAAATACATTGGGCAAGTTTGTGGTTCACCGTTTACTAAAGTTCGTTCATATTCACATTCCAAAGAGAGATATCCTTTCATATTTTTAACATTCTCTTGAAATTTTTCTATTAAACTCTTAATTTCTGGCCTCATAATTGATAGATATTTGTAAATTGACATGGAATTATCGTTTAAATTTGTTAAAATGTATTGCTTGAAAAGACCGTGTATTGAGGATAAAACTTCAACATCTATGATATTTTCAGGTTTTTCGTTAAGAGTTTTGTCAATTTCTTCGATCATTTCAGACTTAGTTTTATCGTTTGTTTCAATGGACAATTTTTCAGCGATTGATTGAATTTTTTCATCATTAAATAGATTGAGATCTTTTTTATCTTCCTTAAAGTTTTTCTTTAATTCACGCAATTTTTCTATATTGTACATCTTTTCATGATCGACAATTTGATTTTCTTTAGCCCAAGTCCTCAAATAATTCAATTCTTTCTCATAAATGCCTTTGTTTTTTAGATGAATTTTAGAATTATAATGTCTATCATAATTGGTGTTCAAAAATGTCTTTTTTGCAGTATGGACATGACACCTTTTTCCTCTCCATTTAAATAGGGAAAATTTGAGTGAGTCAAGTTTCACTATTTAGTAAAATATCTTTTTATTAAGGAAAATTTATCAACTTTTAAGCTTAAAGTTGGCAATAATTTGAGATAATTCAGTAGATTTTCAGGATTTTTCAAAAAAACTCTAATACTAGTGTGTAGGGACCTTAAAAAACCTTGATTATCTACTGAATTATCTAAAATTATTGCCAACTTTAAGCTTAAAAGTTTATAACTTTTCCTTAATAAAAAGATATTTTACTAAATAGTGAAACTTGACTCACTCAAATTTTTTCCTATGTAAATGGAGCTACTAAAGGAATTAAATGAAGTTGGTGAGCTAAGATTTAAAGAATATAAGAAGTTGAATGAATTAGAAGAAAATAAGAAATACAAAATTTTGAATTTGGAGAAAATAAAAGATAAATTCGGGTTTACAATAATTGCCGAGTTGGAAGATAATAAAGTACACTTACCGAACAGACTTTTGAATGTTTTGGATGAAAAAAAGATTAAAGAATTGAATAAACATGATAAATTACACTTGGTTGTTACTGGAAAGAAGACTATTAAAGATAAAGACTGTGTTACCGTCAATTTTGTAGAGTAGAAGATTTTTCGTTTATTCGAGACATTTCAAATAGATTGATTTGACAGCTCAAGAAAGTAGAAGCAAACAGCTATAGATTCGGTAATTTTTCATTCGTGAGTTACAGATTCGTTTATTGTCCTTTAAACAGTATTTTTCATTGATTTACCGTCTGTCCCAAAAGTGAGCTAGAAACCCCATATTCATATCTACTCATACATTTATATATATTATGGTAACTAGGCAAACTATATTATGGCATGTGACTGTTAAATTAATTTATTTCAACCTTAACAGTTGTTTCACGCACTAAACCTAAAAATATAAGAGCCATGGATTCAAACTGATTACAGGGGTCCATACATCATAAGTGCTTTCACTAAGATTGTACCTCGGACTTGTATTCCTCCACTCTGACCCAAAATGTTTCAAGTATTATAGAAATTGTTGGAGCTATTCATTTAAATATTAATGGATGTTGTAAAGAAGTTTGATTGCTCTTTAAACTTAAATCCCAATTATTCTTATGTGGATCAGGAGACTGGAATATCTTCCAGGGACCATAAGTTATTTTAGGAGAGTTTATTGAATATAAAGGATATGCCTATGACGTACATTTTATTCAATAAGAATTCTCGTGCAAAGCCAAGGGCATCTGTTCGTTCTTTTCATCGTAGATTATTTTATGTTTTCGGTTAGTTAGATTGTGTATCTTTCGAGATATCCATTATATGGCTATGCAATCCAGAAGTTCAAACTGAATGCGGAATGCTATACTTCACGCTACAACAACTGTTATATAATTCCATTAAATCGAAACCATCAGCTGGAATTGATAACATATCAAAAATTTTCAAACTCTGCGGAAAATACTTTTGATTCCCATTTTAGCTGTTTGTAACATGTCACTTAAAAAAGGCGTCTTCCCCTCCATACTTAAACTGCTCACATATATCTCAAACATAAACAGGACAATAAAGATAAACCATCCAAATACCGATCCATCTCTCTTCTACCAACTGCCTAAATAATTATCGAAAAATTAGTTTTTAATGGATTACTTACACACTTTCAAGATAATGGCCTTTAACAAACAAGTAACATGGCTTCACAAAAAGAAAGTCAACGACAACTCCGATTGCTGACCTAGTAGAGTTTATAATGGGAAATATAGAGTCCGGCAACACTGATCCAGCATATACCTGGACCTGTGAAAGGCATTTAACTACATTGGCCACAATATAATTTTGGCCAGATTAAACAGTCTAGGTATTAATTAAAGGAAAAGCCCTAAGTTGGTTCGAAAGCTATTCGAAGGGACGAAAACTAGTTGTAGAGATGAAGAAAATAATGAACATGGGCTCACAAGTACAGCACGATCAGACTCAATACCAACAACTAGAGGTCTTCCCCAGGGGTCAGTTCTAGGCCCAATACTGTTTCTTCTTTTCAAATGACTTTTCAGAGTACATGGAATTATAAAGTGAAACAATATGTACCCTGACAATACTGTACTCTTGCTAGCCAGTATCAATATAGAACATTTGGAAATTGATTGATTGATATCAGTTAACGTTGGACAACGATATTGTGTGAATAATGCCCTGTTTTTAACAAACATAAGACTAGACAAGTATTTTGGAAAAAAAGGTGTGTGTGACGTGTCATGGGACAGTCATTTAGACAATCTATGCATTAAATTAAGCTCTGCAATATTTTCCATAAAGAGAACCTTAGTAATAAGTTAACCTGAGGTTACAAAAATAGCATACATGCCCTTTTCCAAAGCCATCTACAATATGAAATGGCTGTAATTGGATCATTTGGTGCTAACGTGTAACGTTTACTGATATTAAAAAAGAGAGCCCTCATGGTAATTGCTGGCCGTGGTCCAAAAGACAGTTGCAAACTCTTATTCAAGGATCTAGAGATTCTTACTGTAATCTCCATTTACGTTTTGGAAACTGCTCTCTTTGTAACAAGAGGCCTAACAAGACATAGGGATGTGCATGGACACAACACAAGATATGCAGGCAATTTCCATCTTCTTGTACACAGAACAGTCACGTATGCAAAGAAACCATCCTACGCTGGAATAAAGATGTACAATGCACTACCAGAAGATAGGAGAGCAAGAGTCCTTAGTAAGTAACCTTAAGGGGGAACTAGGAACCTCACTTCAGGAAAGATTTTTCTATACCCTGGAGCAATTATTCAATTGGTGGCAAATTGCTTAAAATCCCTAAGTGTAAATTAAGAAAACACAAATATACAAATAATTAATTAATACTGTAGATAATCGGCAGTTGAAGGAAAGCAATAATTGTTAAAAAAAATAAAATAAAATGTAGAAAAGTAACAAGTATATATATTGTGTGAAGATATATTGTTATCTATTGTTCTCCACCTCGGACTTTTTGTTGTTTTTGGAAAAGCTAAGCTCAATAATTGATGAATTTTTGAAAAATTTTAAGAATATAATATTCGCAGATTTAATATGAATGTGCTGAGAATATAAAGGTTATAAAGAACTAAAAACTATGCTGACTAGTTACAATATGACTTGCTTGGTAAAATTTCCTAGTAGGGTACCAATAATGAGTCCAAAATAGCAATTGACAATTTATCAAGTATAAACAAAAATATATTAGGCTATATTCTTATGGAATTATAAACTTTCTTCCACACCATGATGGGCAGGTCGTAGAGTTAAAAATAGACTATAATTCTGGGGACCAAAACCCTATAACTCGGGATTCTCGAAACTTCCAGGAACAATATAGATATATTTAAACAGTGTTTACCACAGAAATATCGGGCAGAAATGTTTTATGCCACAATAGATTGTAAATATCATGTTTTTTAACAGTTTTAAAATAATATTTTAATACAGCATTCCCAATATTTTATAAAACGTTGTGAAATAACACAGTCTACAATTGGATAGTTCTGGATTAAAACAGGAAAAACAAATTATTTAGGAATTAAAGTATAGAAGGAAGATCTATACAAAGCAATATTTTAAATTAAAATGTTTGAAACAAGAGCAACACTCAGTACTACCTCAACTAAATTTAGCCTAAGACTCATAACATTGCTACATCAATCTCTGGTGTTATTAGAGAGAGATGGCAGATAACTGTTTAGAAAATTAGCCAATAGTGGCACGTGTAGCATGGAATTATTCCAGTATTATTCTAATTCAAAGAACATTTCTTCTGGTACTACATATCCGTTCTTTCTATTTTGGCAATAAATAAATAATTTTTCAGAGATATGTCAGGCGTCTTTGAAAATTACCACTCAAGGTTTTACTGAAGGATGTTGTTTTTACAACAATATGCTTATAGTCTAGTAGCTGAGAGCCAATTTGCATTGTATAAACACAATCTTCTTTTCTTTAACTCCTAATAAGTCGTCAATAGACTTATAATGTTGCAGATTGCGCAGAGTATAAAAGACCACATGCGTACTTTTTTTACCTGATTACTGCAAAGTAATATACAACTGACCATAACTAGGTTTATAGATTTGAAAAGTAAATAGGTGAAATACTAAGAAATGCCAAGCAAACAAGTAAGAGTTAAGGAATACAAATACAAAAATAAATATAAACAGGAGTATATAAGAAAAATATTGTCAAATTATGTAATTTATTATCGTGTATAAAATATTATTTAGTTTCTTTTGACATACCATTAATATATTTGTACATAAAAAATATCAACATTAAAAACAATTAGGACACTTGGTAAATTATAGTAACCTAATAAAAGCAATCTCCTATGAAACGTAACACATATGGCAAGTAAAAAACAAAACAATAAACCACAGATATGAAACTATAATTTTCAACTTTTAAGAGATAATTTTGTACCTTTGTCCTTTTGGCATAATAGGCAGACAATAAATTGTTCAATATGAGTAATATAATGCCATTACCCTCTGCTACGTAGTTTTGTAACATTCATGTGAACATTCCAAATCCTTTTCTGGAATAATGATTTCCTCTGCAATTTCTTTTCTTTCTTATAGATGTTTGACAGACTCTTTTGAACCAGATTTTGTGTATAGTCTTCTCTACTTCGATGCCATATTGTTAACTTATCTTTAAATAACACCAGCACTATTGTTATTGTCAACACCAGCAATATCTGGTTTGTTTTGAGAATTTGAAAATTATTGTCTTGTTATAAGTTGGTTGTCTTCCTTTGTTACACGCGTTAATTCCCTTTAACCTTCCTCACATTTAACAGCATATCGAATCAACGCCACCTATTATCATCCATCTTTGGTAAATAAAAAGAACACAGTAAAACCCAAATTCAACATAGAAATCAAAATGTGACTGGTCGCATGGATATAGTTCTGGTCGCATGGTGTACAAATTTAATGTCCGCACAAAAAGTTACGTTACTCAAAAATCGACACATCCTAAACAGTGAACTTGAGCTAACATGGCTAATAATTGTTAGGTGACTGAACGAGGGAGAGAGATGTGAGAGATCTGCTGAATGGAGGAGACGTTAGGAATAAAAACGAATTTTTACACACAAAAATATATGTCTTGAGGATGTAGTGTGTTGGGCATCCTATGAAGGGTTAAATGAATATAGGAATTTTCCCCAAGAAGAAATCAATCGTAAGCCACGCTACTTATGTAGTTTTGGTACAGGTCAAAATGGGAACTTATCAAAGGTTGGGAACACAAATCAAGTTTTTACTCGGATCATATTTTTTTTAGCTTTAATATTTCAGGATCATTAATCCCTTTTTATAGAAAGTTTTGCGTTATAATGCCTATATTATAATTTATTATAATTAACAGATTAACTTTTATTTATCAATAATATAAATATACTGGAAATTCAAAAATTGGAGAGTTCAAAATCAATTTACAATGTTTGTGAACACAACCTATTTGAAATCAACAGAGAAATATATCTTTGGAAGGAATTATCAGTTGCTTTAGTTTTAGTAGCTGTAAAAATGTGGGAATAAATTGTGTAAAGATTTAGTAATAACTGTAACAGTACGAGATCCATTATTAGAACCGTCGTTCTTGGTAAGTTTAATTGGAGTAATTAATCCTTACTTAAATCAATACGTTTCTTAGTACGGTACTGATGTGTTTGTTTAATACAGATGTGGTATTCACAGAGTCATTTGTGTAAACCTTAGTATCGTTAATTAAATTCATCTCATTTCATCAACTTAGAACCATAAGCATAACAGTGCTGCTGTCAGACACACCAGGAGGAAGCTCCGAAGCTGGGTGATTACTAACGCTGCCAACGTACCACTCCGAAAGGTTTAGAATATGATGCAGAAACAACTATTATCAAATCAAGAGCTGGTTAGGTAATTTGTGCATTGAAGTATTTGATACTGCTTTTAACATTTTTCTAGTGTTGACAAAAGATGAATTGACACGTTAGCTTGTTATCGGAGGAGGAGGGTCATCAACAAATACAGCTACGTGTATTCTCAATTTTAGACAAAAAATATTGTTACTTGGGCTATATCTACTATTTCTCTCTTAGTTTATAATAATCCAACATATTAGAGGTTTGATGCAGCGTTTTCGAAAAACAACTTTTTCAGTCTGAAAGACGAATTGAAGATCGATTTTGTCTTCTT
This sequence comes from Homalodisca vitripennis, assembly GCF_021130785.1. Lineage (NCBI taxonomy): Eukaryota > Metazoa > Arthropoda > Insecta > Hemiptera > Cicadellidae > Homalodisca > Homalodisca vitripennis. Next base: position 54,479,968 of record NC_060208.1, read on the forward strand.
AACACTGAATAAGCTTATATTTAAGGATCCAGATTATTCAGGCCCTTTGGTCTGTTATATATTAGTCTGAAAGAAGATTCGTCATTTGGATTAAGTTCAATCTTTGATGGAATTGGCATTCCTATATTTAATTTTTCGAATGAGGAATGGTAAATCCATATGTATTTCAGTACTAATATAAAGGTATTAAACCTATCGTCCATTGACTCAGAGGCAAATACATCTATCCAAGACTCTTTGGCCAGTAAATAAGAAAAATATGTTATTGAGGTCAAAACCCGACATAATCTGTATTTCACACTTAGAGATGTATCCAAAGATTCCATAAACAAATTATTTGCCCTTTATGGTCTGAAATACATCTTATCAGAAAGTGTGTCTGTGTAAGATGCATATTTGTGTATATGAGGTCTAAGATGGACTTGGAGCCCCTTAACTTACTTGTGAATTCCTGGAATGTGTTATTAAAATCAAACGACCTAATAAGACTAAGAAGTTGCTGCTTAATCTAGTCATATCAACGTTGCCCAATGCCATAGCCAATTTGTTATTTTTATATATTTTAATTAGACAATTATAAACAAGATCATAATATACAACGAAATCATTCACATAATAAGATGGAGGATTGTACACATAGAAAAACCAACGAATTAGATGGAAATTCCATTTCAAGTATACACAAAACTTCCTTAAATACTTTTTACGTTTAAAGAGTAGAACTTAAAGTTACTTTTCTAACACACACACCACCCATGTCAGCCTGAATTCTTCAGTAATAAGAACCTAAGTAAAGTATATTCGAAACAACCTTTTCAAAAAATCTTTAGTCAAATAAACGGCATTAGGTGATTCAATATCAGCAGCTCAGTCAAATTACACATAAATCCCCTCATATTTTGATAAAGTATTCGTAATGATTTGCCTTCCGCCTTCATTTGCGATGTCTGGTCCTCATGTCCAGCTATTATGGAGGAGTTTTTGGACTATTTTGAAGGCATACAAAATTTATATCACTATTCAAGTTATCATCATGGATTTTAAAATTCTTAAGGACGGAATAATAAAAATGGAAAGATCTATGATGTACCTTACAACAACTCTTCACTCTATCAGAAACTACAGTAGATGTATGATTCATAACAGGGTTCTCTAATGTATAGTTCATTAGATACATTACCAATCATAGATACCATTATCCTCTTTCTCCAAGTGTTGACCAAACCTAGTGTCAAACGTCTTGTTAGCTACATGATTTAGAAACAAAAATTTGCTATGATCAACATTTCCAATCAATTGCTTTAGTTCATATCCGGTTTTATTTAACCCTACATTTTCCAATAATTTAAGAAAAGTGATGAGTTAAAACCTCGTAATAGATCAAAATGGAAGCTTAGCTCCTCAAATTTACTAGAAACATAAAGGACCTGTGTCTATCAGTATAAACTTCATACAAGTTATTAAAATTAATTGCTCACACACAAAATACAAATTTGTAATCAGAGGAAGATGTCTTATTTAAAGTATCCAAAATAAATTCCTTGGAACTTAATTTGAGCGAGTGTGGTATCGAGGGGCCAAAGAAAAGACATTTATCCCCACTACCACCTGTGATATACTGTTAAGTCACCTACCCATTTATCCTTATTGCAACCTTTAGAGTCAAGAACTGATTTTACATTTTTAACTAAATTAAAATGTACGTTTGTCTTTTAAATGCAAACACACGTTTATGACTTTTCTTGGTATTTTCCAAGGTTTTTAACTCAATACACAACAATTATTTTTTCGAAGCAGATTCTTGCACCTACCACACCTGCCTGTGATAGGTGCTATTTAGAGGAAAATATATCAGCTTCGTGTTTATAAAAATCGAAATCATTTTATTTTATCTCATACTTTGACCTAGACGTTCGTCAAGTAGTTTAAAAATATCTCATATAGGTCAATGTCAGGATACTCATTTGATATTCGGTGTCAACTTAAAAAAATACTTTTAAAATTATCATCAAAGTCAGAGAAGTTAAAACCATTCTTGGTGTTAATATTAGGGTAAAGTCTGCGAAAGTTAAAAATAACACAACATTATTACAATAAATAATTAAAAAAATAGAATAAGATGGTATATAAATCACAGTGTAATGCCATATCCATATATCTCAACGAATGACGAGAAAATCCAAGCAGGCCGAGGAAACCAATGGAACAAGGATTGCATTGAAATTCAAACTATCTGGGCCGAAGAAGTTACACAACACACTCTCTTGGTTTTGACTGTTCCAAGTAGGCTGTTGTTAAGTTCCTAGTGTTGTCAACACTAGGATATATATACTGTGGTGTAATGGTAGCACATTCACCCGGCAAATGAGATATCCGGGTTCGAGTCCCGGCGGAGCAAGTACTTTTTGTGATTCAATGTTTATTGAAAATTAAATTTGGCTATTGCCATTCATACAAATTTAATGAATGTATATATATGTATATATATATATATATATATATATATATATATATATATGTGTATATGGATAATGGCAAGTTAGGGGACAAACCATACAGTACTTGTACAACATTCTTTGGGAGGTCAGTTACGTGCATCTCGTTGCCGACTCAAGCCAAATAATATAACACCGACTACCCTCTCCTCTCCTCCCGTTAGGTCTCGCAATAGGCGTACTTTTAAAGGCCATGTTATAATAATTATTCTATCAATGTACTATAAGAATATCTAATAAATATTACCTACACACCAAGTAGTATCGCATCATAACATTGTTTACTCAATGAAACAACCATAAATATAAACACGGGAACAGAGGCAGTGTAATTTGTTAATAATTGAGACGAAGATCAGAACTGTCTTCCAATGGCATACCTTCAAAAAATTTTAAATTATGTTCCTTAATTAACCACCCTTTCTTCTAAAAGCTGTGAATATGATACATAATAGCTTTTATAAATTTAGTTTCAATATACACTACATGTTCTGTTTCATGCAATTAATCTTTTTTCAAACTGTGGAAGTGGTTTTTATCGATCGCTCATTTTGTTTGCGGACACAGTATTATGGTGATCTGTGGGTTGGTCTATGTGGCCCCCTGGGTCTGGTCTTGGAACCAATACTGATCTTAGCTTTTGTAAATGATACAAACAATTGTATCAATAAGGCTGACCTTTGTCTATTTGCAGACAACACTTCGCCTTTGGTAAGTGCCCCTAAAATCTTAGACCTAGAAATAAACATTTTTATTGAAGTGTATTTTTAATGTTTGTCCAATAATGGAGTATTGTAAACACAGAAAACCCAACTTTAAAATTAGAGATAACTTATGTGGTTATCTGCAATTTGTGTTTCGAACATCACTGATACGTGGTACCAAACCAGTCCATTTTCTTGGACTAAATATCTTGATTCTAATTTGAAGTGTACCATTCATACTGGAAAGGTAATATATAACTTAGTTTTGGCCTTTGTTCATTTATGACGGTTGTTTCTATCCTCCTTAGGAGTATGTCTTTCCTGTTTGGAATCTTAGCTGTATACAGACAAGTTATATTTTCCATTTCCAGAAAAAAGTTTCAGAACGGTTTTTGGACCGAATAGAAGACATTATTGTAAAGTAATGTTTTTTAAAGCTAATATACTAACATTTATCGGTATTTATATTTATTAGTCAACAATGTTTTAAACGAGGTACAACGTTTTTTTCGTGTACTCACTTCGCCCTATTCATAACATTAAAATACTCTACAAAGCAGCATTATTAAAAAAACCTTTTTACAACTGCATAATCATGTTCAACGCTCTTCGCTTGCTTGACACTCGAGGTGCTGTTAAAACCTTTTCATAAGGAACTAAAGATGTTCCTCGTTTATGGATCTTTTTACAGTCTCTATGAATCTTACAGTTATTAGAAATATTATTTTAAGTTTAAGTTTAAGTTGTAACAATTACCGAAATGTTTTTTTCGTTATCATAGTGATCATAGGTAAAATGTAAATGTAAATTAATTGCTTTTGACTGTTTAGCCATGTTTGTTGTTTTATGGCAGTAAACGTACTGATTCTTTAATATCAATTTATTATTTATGTTTCCACACATTACCCGCAGTAACTATGGTTGCTCAATTTTACTATTTATTACTTTACACAAGAAATGTAAAGTTTCTTTCCTTCGAATTTCCAAAAGAGATTTAAATATTTCTATGAATATTGAGGCATACTTTAGAAGTTTTGAATACATAGGATAAAATTAATTTCAAGCACCGACAGGGCATTTTAAGATGATGTCTCGTATACTTTTGGTGAATAATAGAACTTCCCAACGATACCTATTTACTTTTTTCTTTTGCTTAGCAACGTAAATACTGAGAATTATTTACTCGCACTTTCGCTTACTTAGAAATGTATGCTGTAAATGTTCATTGGAACCGGTGAACACATGCTATACTGACTTCCAAACACAAAAGGAAAGTAGCCTTTGTTAGTTTTTCTACAATAGCTAACAATAGTTAAGAGGAATGGTAAAAAAAATTGTAATACTTTACATTTAATTTTTATCAAGACAGTATTTTCATTTCAAGATAGTCTATTAATAAAAATGTTCACTGCTAAATGTAAACCTGAATATTTACGTTTTAAAATAACATTAGGATACTACAGACTGGGTTTCTCGTTACCAAGACATGAACTATTACCTACTTTACTGGTTTTTAAAATAATATACGAGTTAAATATATTTATTACCTTTTTATTATTAACCTAGTTAATGTCAATTGTTTAGGAATGTGTTTGGGCAGTTAAAATAGTTTTCTCGCTTTAAATTAAAGAGATATATAATAAAAAACCGAGCTTTTTAATTTAGTATCATGGATGTAAACTCTCGGGAAACAAACAATTGGAACACACATAAAACAGATATTAATTCTATTCATGGAAATGACGTGGTAAGGGATAAAATGAGAAGTGCTAATGAATGTGACCAAGTGTGTGTGGATAATAAACTGTTATTTGTAATTCAATAAATCTAACAATTAAAAAAATCTTAGATTATGTTTCAACTCAACCACGGACTAAAGTCACAAGCGCGATTAACACATTGTTGCGTTACTAACAAATACAATAAATGATTTCAACTACGAATACCTTCCTTTTTACTACTTAAGAGTAATCGAGCTTGGTTAATTTGTAGTTATATTAGCTGTTAGCTGTTGTAATTGTCATTGCAGAATTATTTTTGTTACCATCTTATTATTATACTATAATTATTATTTGCATAGTGCATCTTTGTTTCTTGTTTAGAACTATATAAATTATATATATATATATATATATATATATATATATATATATATATATATATATATATATATATATATAGTTTCTTCTTGTTACTTTTGTCGTTGTTTTTGATTGTATTAGTGTTGACGCAATTAATCGATAATTATTAATGTACAGAGAAAATAGAAAATTTATATATAATGAAAAACCTCATTATATAAAACTGTGAACGTTTGCACATAAAGTAATCGAATCTGGTTAGCTCCCTTAACATTGTGTCTGGCATTTTTACTGTAGTTGTTTAAAAGCAAATGAGGATAACACACTCTTGCCCTTATACTTAAGCATATACCCCTTATACATATTTATTGATCGGTAAAAATATCAAAATCACTTAATCACCAAAATTTAATCTAAATTGAATTCCGAAACCAACATAAGACCATTGTTTTGGTTAGTGCAACAGCATAAATCAATTGTGGAACTGTAAATAGATTAGACCGGGGGTGAATTTGAACGACCAGAACAGACTCATATTGACCGCAGTAACTTTTTAGTTGGATGATACACTTTCGTCATTGGGATAAAAAGGCTAACTTTTATTGTTACTGAAATCGTCGGAGCACTTCAATAAATTATCATGGAATGTTGGAGGGAATACGAATCTTATAAAAACTGTTTCACTTTACGACTTTCAGGACCCCAAACACTGTTCTTTAAACTTAAATCTTAAGTGGATCAGGAGATTGGAATAACTTTGAGCGACTATCGATTATCTCAGGAGTGTTTATTATGTCATACATGAATATATTGTCCGAGTTTTCAACAGGAAAATGCGTGCGAAGCCGCGTGTAACTGCTAGTATATATATATATATATATATATATATATATATATATATATATATATATATATATATATATATATAAAGTTTTCTACCAATTTATATGTTGTGCAATTTTATTTATTAACTATCTATATAAATTACTTGATCGTATGTCCTTCGTTTACCATTTGCGTGTAAAAATAAATTGTGTTATTTCATCTATAAGTGATAGTATAGTTTGTTGTCAATATTTATATAGGTCCTTCATATTGTTTCAGTATTCAAGAAACGAAATATTGTAAAAACGTTTATTACCGTTCATTGCAATAAATAAATAATCCTTCGAGTACTCATTTCTTTTGTTGTGGACGAAAAAGTAAACAATTAGCAACGAATAATATTAGAACAGTGTTTAAGAAAGTTCAGATTTCTAGAAATTATAATTTAAGTCTGTCAAAGAGTAATATGGTAACTGCTTTGCTGAAACTTTTATATATTGGATTGGAGATCTAATCACATTTCGACCGCAAAAGGACAATTACGGTATTGCTATAAAGTTGTTGTGGCCGTACCAAGAATCGACTGGGACGGGTTATAAACAAAAGGGTGGCTGCAACGCGCAAGTCCACCCTCACGATGTTCTGATATCGATGTAGAGTGTCGATATAAAACATCGATGGTAAGATCTAACAAGATTATCGGTATCGAGGAAAACTGGCAGTTTGACTAACCTCTAGTGTATAGTGACAACATCCTAGGTTTGTACACCAAATGAGTGATAGAACTGATAATCTGACAGGCTCCAGCATCATATAGTTGATTTAATAGTAGTCTAGATTATTATTCATGAATGATCTATGATATTGAGGGAAGTGACACTAATAATAAAATAACCATTGAGCATTTATATTTAAATTTTATTATAAAGCCATAAATAGGGAGTAGGTCCTACTTGAGGGAGAACGTGGGGATAGTTATGGTCCCTTTAAAAAAATTTTGTATATGTATAGTATTTTCCACATGCTATTCTACCTTCTCTTATATTTACTTTGACCTTACGAATATCCTCTTGAAAATAATATTTCGTTACCTCACTGATTCATGCAACTCTTAAATACATATATTCTGGTTTAAACATTTATATCTTCATGCAAATTTCAAGTTGCTTAAAACATACTTTTGTGGTATTTTATTATGACTATGAATTATTTCATAACGTGTAAATGAGATGTTTGACACAAAGTACACATATATGATAATATTGGTTTTGATTAAACATCGTTCAAAAGTCAACGGAAACATTAGCAGAGGTTGTCAAACACCACTGAAAATAAACTTTGTAACTTCTAGATCGTAAATATTTTATGTATTATTGAAGTATTTTTTGTCGGTGGAAATATTATAATATTCTCATAATTAATTTCGAGTGTAAGGTGTTTGTTACATTAAAAACTTTCAGTAAGATCGATAGTAAATCCTTTGATTGATTTCCTATCGATGGCTAAAATGTATATAATAAATACTCATATATTTTCAGCAACAACATTAATATTTCAATGTACTTCGTAACTTTTCCATCTTAATTCTTAACAAACAGGATCTTGTTCTGTTGTGCCGGCATTTCTCCAATGGCGCTTTACCCAAGAATGTCGGGTAGACTTTCAATCATACAAATTTTGATTGTATAGCATCGTTTACACCTAAGTGCATCATCTAGGAAATTCTATGAAAATTGGGTTCTCATAAACGATCGACCACCTTTAAAAATTTGACTTTGAAAATGTAACAATATCATTAAAAGAAACCATTGTTATCAAGATTTTCGTAAATTTACTGTTACATCGCTATTTCATATTAATTCACAGTTTTCTCTTTAAGAGATGTGCTGTAAAGGAAATAATAACTGTAAACATCTTGAAGCACTCAAAATATTAGTGCACAGAAACAAGTACAGTAATTATTTATTAGTAATTTAATGTATTTCTAACTTACAACTTTGTGGTAATTACTTAAAACTTTTTTTCTTAATTTTAGGCACCCCAAACGGGGAACTTAATAATGGTGGAGTCGATGAAATTAGGTAATAAGATGTATATTTAGATTAAGTGATGACGTGTACATTCTACGTGAAAAGTCTAGTTTTAAATACTGATGCGCTTTTTAATTCTTCAACTACTTCCTCTAAGTTGTAAAATAGGTGGAATGTTAAGCCTCTAACTGACAATCGATTTGATGCTAATTGTATTCGTTAAAAATTGTTTTCCGAATTTCAAGTGACTGTCATTTATACAATCATATATTAATCGCGCGCTTGCTACTGGAATTTGAAATATGGTTTATTTTGTATAAGATGTTTTACAATTTACAGTTTAATCTGATACATATTTTAATAAACAATACAAAATAAAATAAATAAATACACATAAATTATACAAAAATATACAAAAATTGGTATCGGAAATGAAGGGGTTTAAACATTTTATTTTGATTGAAAGTAGAAAAGTCAGGAGGTTTCTGCTGAGAGAAAATATGTGCTTTATTTTTAAATCATTAAAAATAAATGAACAATCATTTGATGCATTTTTACTTTCATTCTTGATTCGTCACTATAGAAAACTTGTGTACGAACAATAACATAAATATTATATTATTGTACGAAACTGTAAGAATAATCTTCTACAACAAAATATTAGGTCATAACATAATTAAAATATTAATGTTCAGTATAAAAATGCCAAAACGTTACTACGAGTAGTTTATAAAAAAGTTGTTTTTGAAAAAATAAGTTTTTGCTTTGGTAAGAAACCTTTTGTACATTTAAATCTCTTTCCTCTCCAACTGATTAAATATTTTCCAAGGTTATAACGAAGGGATTTTCTTTAAGATTTTTTACATCATATGTAGCGAATTAATAAAATACCTTTCTGGGTTGAATACAAAGTTTCCTTCTGCTACATATAAATGTTTTCTGTAATGTAATGACCAATAAAATGTATAATGCTATAACCCTATACTTTAGTTCCTTTTAACATTTTACAGGTGTTGGAATGGTGAATCCAAGTCTTAAAGTATATGTTATAGTTTTGCAACTTCCAGATCCCAGCTGTAATAATCGATGGTATACAAATTGATTGTATGAAGAGAATCGATGTTCAACAATCGATTGTTGGTGGTGACCCGCCCCAAAAACTTGTCGTCTACCACTACCAGTCGTCGCCGAGCGCGTCATCGGTTAGTTTGAGGTCATGTTCAGGTCACGTTCACGTTTTCACGGAAATAAACAAACTACGCGTTAAAATTGAATGACCGTTTAAAGTTCGTATTGTTTTTGCATAAAGCTTCAGCAAGTAATTCAGTATTTTTGCTAAAGAGAGGTTTCGAGGTTAGTGTTAGTGTTCCTAGTTATAATTTAAAGTAGATACATGTACAAATAATCAATGCAGAATAATATGTATCATTTTAATACTTAACTCTTTAAAATTACGCAATGTATAAGAGATAGACTTTATGTTCCATGTAAAGTTTAATCCTGAAAAGCAAGCACTATTGTAAAAAGCAAGTAAAATAATATTCAATGTTACAAATGCGTACACATTTAAGTGTTTAAAAGGTCAATTAGTATTTAACCAGTGTGTTTCGGCAGAAAATATTTTAATTCTGATTTGGATCTTTCATTTTCAATGATTATGTGGAGGAACGCATGTGCCAAATCAGTTTCTCCAGTTCTACTGCAATAATTGTTAACAATTAATTGCATTAAGTAAACGTGGTTATATATTTATTAAACCATTGTCAGGAACTTTGCAGTTCAAAAGTAATAACTGTCCTGAAGTATAAGTAACAAATAGTTTCCCGCAGCTTCGTACACAATTCTCTTTGGTTGGAAGTCGAAAAGCGAGACAGTTCCTGAATGTCAATGTGACAGAGGAAAGTTCTATGATGAATTACGGTATTTGGTGGAAAGTCTTTCAATTTTCTGTACTTAACTACTGAATCGTTGTAGGCCAGTGAGCAGTGCTCTGAAATAGGAGTCCATGTAATTTGGTGGAACCATATAATAATTTCGAAATGTAAATATATATCATCAAAGTACACAGTAATTAAGTACTTCCAATTGAATTCATGAGAAATTTCAATGGAATTGTACATGGCAGATTTCGCATGTAAGCATAGCGATTCAAATTTATTATATTTAAGATTGTGATGATTCCATGAAAGAACACACCAGACTAAGTCACAGATTTATCCGGTTTGCTATGCTCTTTTGTACCCTCTGCCTTTGTTCGTGAAAATTGTGAATAAGTCTTCTGTAAACTTATTTCATCGCTTCTCTACTACTTAAATTTTATATTAATCAATTTCCTAGGTCATTAACTTAAGAATATTACGAATCGTTATATCATCGATATTATTAATCGACTGCAACAAAAACTGGAGGTGTTAGCTAGTTTCATCGTCAATCGAAAATTGATCTTAATGTTTAGTTCGGTATTTTATATCATTTGCAGTGAATACGTACTCGCTGCGCTCGCTTGTTACCTCGGATTTTGAAGTGATAGTCCGGTTTTCGGACCCGGTGGAATCTTATGTTTTTTTTTTACTTTTAGTAACAGCCTACATAATAGCTTTTCTCAAGGCAGTACAACGCTAACTTTTTTATAATTTCAAGAGAGTTTTTAGGAATTTAATGCAGAATTTAAGACCAACATAATCAGTACTACATGGCTTTTTATGGCCATATTTATGGTTTTTAAGCGTACCATATGTATATCAAAGATGGGTGAAGGAAATGGCATGTTTTTGATTTACCTGAAATAAAATAGCTTATCAAAATAGTCCTTCCGACTCAGTCGGAAGAAATAGATACATTTCTGACAACCTGAGTATTCGTATTAATAATTTATTCTCATGTTCTCAATATCTCTAAAACATTTAGGGAAGAAAACAATGATTTATAAGAAAATCTTTAGTAAATGTTATAAGCATTCAAGAACACTTTATGTTTTTTCTATAGGTTCATAAAACAAGGGGAGTTGTGAATTTTTTATGTTTGAACGGCCGCCATATTGAAACGAGATGGCGTAAAAGCTGATCAAAGAACTTAGCTGAGATATTGATAAGATCAACTTTGTACCAAGTTAAAATTTCTTTGGACTTTTTTAGACAGTTAGTTATCTTTTCCACAAGCCGCGTTATATATGTGTATATGACACTACAAAATTGTAACTTACCTCTAATAGTTGTCGCTGAACGTTTGATATAATTTCAATAAAGATTGAACCACAAAAAGTACTTGCTCCACCGGGACTCGAATCCGGGACTTCTCACTTTTCACGACGAGTATTCCACCACTGTACCACAGAGTCCTTACTTTTTACAATTAAGTTATTTTGTATTTAACAATTTCTATCATATATGCGTTTAAATGACCAAACTAAACTATGATCGGAGGATCAAATACCTATTAAACGATTTTTAACATTCCACGCTATACTGGGATATATATATATATATATATATATATATATATATATATATATATATATATATATTTTCACTTCGGGTGTATAAATGCAGAATTGCTGTATTATAACAATTATTGGACTTCTTGGTATATAATTTCCTTTAATACTTCGGCATTAGCCGTTTTCAAAAAGGTATAATAAAAAATAACACAGCAAACAAAATTTACATAAGTAAATAAATAGAAATTTACATAAATAAAAAAACAGGATTTTTGAACATGTGATTAACACCAAAGAGAAATATCATGAACAAAGAATTTAGAATAATTTTTCACGTTAGTATGTCTACTAAACACTAGCCTGGGTGGTTTGAAAATAAGTTTTTAGTAATTGGTGAAGGTTCAAGAATTTTGTATGCCGTTCTTAGAATATTATTTGTTTTATATAAACCAGGAAAATATTTTATTATACATTTTACATCATCATTCTTTTGGATTTTATGAACATTAGAGTGTTTAATTTGATTATTTATAAATTTTGAAGGATATTTTCTTTTGAAAAATGCATTTCCAAGTTTTTCTAGATAATTTTGAAAATCTGCACTATCAGTACATAATTTTTTGGCCCTAACTGACAAACCCTTTGGTACTGATTTTTTGACATGTACAGGTTGGCAGCTGTTGAAATGTAGATAACCCATTGCGTTACTGTCTTTAATATGAATTTTTGTTTTGAGAAATCCAGATTTAATAAAAACATCTACATCCAAGAATGTTATGATATCTTTAGAAAATAAATGTTTATTTGTTTATGTACATTTTTATTTATTTACTTATGCAATTTTTGTTTGTTATATATATGGTGGAGCTCTATGATATTTTAAATTATGTGTGTGTGTGTGTGTGTGTGTGTGTGTGTGTGTGTGTGTGTGTGTGTGTGTGTGTGTGTGTGTAAAAATATTATTTTAGTATTCAATGTTAAGAGGTTCAGAGATGAAGCGAATTTACTACTGACTTGTATATTAGGTGTTGTGCATGTATGAGTATTTCTATTTCAAATGAATTGTATTTATGAAGCTACAGTTAATTTTGCCTTGTTTCTCGATCATGAAACACGCTTTTTGACCTATTTCGGTAAAAAAAGCGTCTACTTTTGGCCCTTGCAATCTAATTTCGGTAAAAGGTTTTCTAGTGCCACAGATGAGTTTGCCTTGGCACATATACAAATATGTCTCGGAAACTACTTCCATCAAAAGTGTCCACTTTCGGTGTTTGTAGTTAAGTTTCGTCTATGGCATTTCTCGTAATATAGCTTATTTTAGTTTGTTTTGCTCCTCGAGCACGACAATATATAAACACACAAGTTTTAGAGGGCCACTTTGGTAAAAAATATTTACTTTCGACGAGAAAGAGTAGAACCCATTTACTAAGACCGTATAAAATTTCAAAATAATCGTTTATAAAAGATTTTGCGTTTGTGGAGTCTTCGTATTTTCAGACTACACCATACGGAAGAGTTTTACATTAAGGCATGTTAGTGTTCATTCCTCTATTTTTGATTAAGCCACTGTAAAAATACCATATCACAAGATCAAGAAAGCGAACCATTTTCGAAACTAATTATTGGAAATAATTAGTTTTATTACTTTCAGTTCTTTAACTTTACACACATTTATAAGCCATTTCACCATTTTATTATCTCCGTGTATTTAAATATGTTATTCCATTGATAAATCTAAATTCCTAAGAAATTTGAATTTCAGTACTTTTTGCTTCATGGATGCACTTCTTCATACACAAAAACCATTCAGGATCTTTCACTTCTGAACACACAACAAACATTAGAAGACAATAAATATAAGACCGAGTATAAATATAATTGTATGTTATAGTTTTTACGAATGAAGTACTTTAATGATTTATCCTTTACATCGAATGAAAACTTTGTTATGTAATATCTTATCTTGAAATATTTCCAACTAGCCTATTAAATTCGTATAAGACATCAAAAATGGTATATTTAGTTATAATTGACGGTTTTAATTAATTCTTAATTGTCAGTAGCTTATTTTTTCAATATTAAACTATTGTATAAGCACTTTAATGTATACTAAATCAATTTGTCAAATGGTATATTTAAATAGAAATAGTGCACTTCTTACTGAACCAGATAAACCCCAGGGCTCTACTTTCCTGAGCGCACTTGACTGTGGGAGTAAAGATCTACACCAACTCGGAAGGGGGGTGCAAGATTTCCCCCGGCGGTATTAACTCGTGTTATTTGTGTAGGGACGAGGTGGCCTTTCTTCCACGTTCATCCCTCCACTATAGCCAAACCTAGGAGATAGTTTATATTACTGAAAGTTGTGTTTATTAAGTGAACATAGGCCTAATTACGGGAGTGCCTATTCTGGATGGATCTGGATCTTTTACACCATCAGAGTCAGCATTTATGAGTGGAAATAAATATATAGGGTGATCACCAAATGTTTTCCAATAAGTCCAATGTATAACTAGAACATTACAATTGTGTTAGAATTCAAAGTGCACGAGATTCACGATTCACGGCTGCCCACGGTGTGAAATGTGAACGATGTTTTAAATTAGAGGAAAATGTTCATTACTATTTTCACGATCTAATCTGAGATTTAACGAAATATACATATAAATATGTGCACATGGACAGTGTTTGTGCGAAACTATCAAGTAATATTTATCTCTTGAGAGGTCTTGCCGAATACTGTTCAGATCAAATAATGAAAATTGCATATTACGGTTTGGTCCACCCACATTTATCCTACGGTATTATATTGTGGGGTGGCTGTTCAAATGGCGACTTCCACAGACTTTTTGTCTTACAGAAGAGAGCTATTAGAATTATTGCTAAATTAAACTTTAGAGAGTCGTGTAGAAATTCATTTAGGGAGCTCAAAATACTAACATTGCCATGTTTGTATATACTGGAGACTACTGTACATTGTCGGTTTAAGAGCCAAATGGTTCGAGGTCGTGACATTCACAATACGATACGAGGTATCGAGAAAATGTCAGACCTGCTCAGCATAGATTGAGAAGATACGAGCAACTTCCTTCTCAAGCCGGCATAAAGTTTCTAAATGGGCTCCCTGAAGAAATAAAATCAATAAATGATCTAAATCGGTTCAAAATTACACTGCGACACTTTTTAGTGTCTCATTCTTTTTATACAGTTGGTGAATTCATGGACCATCTCACTAGCTCCAATGTGCGGTAGTACAGGGGCGCTGATATCCAAAGTTATTTTTATTATATATTAATTTTACTGCTTGACAACTTTTATTGTTAACTAAAATCGATATTGTTTACAATATTTTAAAAATTAAATCGTTAGCATAAGACATTTCATTATTTTAATAATTATACAATTATTATTATGTGACGCATGCTATGCAATGTTAAAATTGTTTCTGGCAATAAAGTATATTGTATTGTATTGTATTGTATTGCTGTATACACATGTGTTTCTAGAATTATGTAATGGAAATTCAATAGAAATGTTAGAACGGATAAAAGAAACAACGGTAAGAAGACCACAGTATCTTAGTACTCGTAGTAGGAGTTTTACACTTATAATACTTTAACTGTTTGTAATATCAGACGAAGAACGAATAACTACATCTTTAGATTAATTGATCAGAAATGAAGTTCTTCGATATTATCTGTTAGGACGATATAAATGCTAAGTTATCACGTTAAATACATTTTACTTGTTTTAATGCGAAATCAATATATTTGAGCTGTCTCAAAGCCCATTGCTTTAGAGAATAAAACAGCCGCTATTTAGTGAAGGCGTTTAATTGGAATTGTTCATTTTGTTTCACCAAGGCTCTCGGTGTGCGATTATGACTTGATAGGTCTTCCAGTCGCGAACTTCCAACTCAGAAGAATTTAAAAGCTTAGAAGTAATTTGCATCTGAATTGCTCATTAAAAAGGACATGGAATGTGTTAACTCACTTAAATGTGTACCGACAAAGATATCGAATGTAAAAATCAAACAGACTCTTCAATATCATTATACTGTACAAAGTATTTGTACCTTTACAATGCGTTAATGTCATACAAGTTTAAATGCATTCTTAACTTTTAAATAAATCATAGAAATAGTGATAAAAAGAACCAAACCTCTATGATACAAAATTGTATTAAAATAGTGTATTTGATAAGAAATACATTGGATATAACACAGGCTAGATAGTAATTTTGAGCAAGTCATGTTAATTTGTTGGAGAGACATATGCAGGAAATTACTGACTAAATTGAAGCATGATTGTAGTGGTAGCGAGATGTAAAGGTGGTTGAATAATAGAAAGTAGCTAACAAAAATGATTTCCTTAAAAAGAAATATATTTAAAAAATTGTCTTTTTATCAAAGTATATTTGGTTAAATGTATAATTTTCTGAAGTCATAATGAATAAAATACATGTCACTCACTAAGGCTAACTCATGCACATGCCATACACATTTCACATTTTTTATTCAGCCGTTTCTCTTATTTGTGTCTGGTTAGAACATTGCCTAAATTTTGATTTAAATATTCTCATTTAATGTGGAGCTATTCAAAAAGTATTTTCTACCTTTTCTTTTTATATCTTAAGAACCTATGAATTAAACATAAAAATTATGTTCCAAATCCAATATTGATTGCACCGCCTTAACGTCTAAAGACGTTTAGTGACAATTTATTCAAACGCATGGCGGAGATAATAAAGTAAATTATAAGTAAACCGAACTTTTGCCAATTTTTTAACCACATATTTTGAAAATAATTCAAGTTAGGAGGTTTCTGGTTTTTTCTATTCTAAAAGATATTAAATGAGTATAATCTGGTTCTCAATTATAAGTTAAACTTAAGTAATATTGTAAAATTGCTAAACAAAGTGTACAATGAAAGTTTTCTCTAATTAGTCGCTGGTGCCATCTGTGGTAGCAATAAGCCGTCGCAGTCGTGACTTTGTGTTTTGTTGAATATTGCGTAACTACTCGTAATTATGTTTTGAAACATTAAAAACTATGTAAGTTCCAACCTTTCATATGTAACAGTAGGAAGACAAACGAAACCGAAGCGAAATGTAAGCATCTAAAATGAGAATGTTATTGTTTACTACTCAATAAATATGTTTGTTTAAACAGGAATTGCTATTTCAAAAATTCGCGGATGGTTCTAACACCTTTCATAAAATAACAATAATTAAATTATTTTTATTTGTAATAACTTACTATTAGTATTTATATAATTAAACTGATAACTGAAGTAGCTGCCATTATATACTTATTGGTACAATAACACAATATTTATATTACAATCACGACTCTATAATAATTTGAATTATTATTGGCGTAGTAGTTGATTTAATGAAACTTAGGCTTTATAGTCACTTAGTTTTCCTTCTTTAACATTATGTTTGATATAACATTGGACATTTTATGTCTCAGTTACAAAACATCCTACGGTTATTAGGAAATTTTAATATAGGTTGGTATTTGTTGAAAGTTACAGTGGAATATAAATACATATTCTGAGTTGAAGAAAGAGTCATTATTAAATGATTCGATGTAGCTGTCTTTATTGAAAGTACGTTCATATCAGTTTTTATCAGACGTTTATTACATCGTTCGTTTTTATGCAGTATTACTAGGCATATCTTGAATAAAAAAGACTCTCCTTTTAAGATTTCACCTGTTGGCCTAAGTATACAATAGCCGTCATACTGCGGGCTTAATTGAATTTTGTATTTTAACTACTTTTTCTTTTTCTTTCTTACAACATTGGCTAGGCTAAAAGACGAGGGTTAACATAAATATATCTTTTTAAATGTCATTTATAATATATTTTATAATTATAACAATTATAATAGTTGTAATTTATAAAGATATAAATATAATTTGAACATGGAAAATCAAATATAACAAACAATCCGATTTCATTAATAACTTACATACAATTTTTACTTTATTAACAGTGATGACGAAGCCTAACTGAGATTTCTAATTATGTCATAAAACCTTTGAAACTTCTTTAGTGGGACTATTAGTGATTAAAAATTCTACCGGCAAAATTAACTTTAGAAAAGTTATACTTTTATGAAAGTTATTTCTCATGTCAGAATGATGGAGGCTTAGATAAACACGAAATCCATAGTATGCCTCGTACTTTACTCTCAAAAATGTGTGAAAAAATAGGAGATATTTGTATATGGAAAGAACAGAGTGATGGTGTATTTTGAAAATCTGTGTACTGTCACATTACATAAGGAACTGGTACAACTAAATAAAATGCTGTTATTTATTAATTATCACACAGGACACACTAAGGCAGGCATTGTGAAGTTTACTATGAGAGGAATTGGAGAGTGAATTAATTTTTCCTTACCAAGGTAGACTATTTACTCCAAACACAACTTAAACCTACTTTGGAGGCACACTGAGTTCAGTACTTATAATCAGTCAACAGAGTTCACTAGTGCTGCTCTTGGTCCTGTCACTGGGAGTGCCGGATCTGGTCATTAAGTTCAGTACTTACAATCAGTCAACAGAGTTCACTAGTGCTGCTCTATGTTCCGTCACTGGGAGTGCCAGATCTGGTCATTGAGTTCAGTACTTACAATCAGTCAACAGAGTTCACTAGTGCTGCTCTATGTTCCGTCACTGGGAGTGCCAGATCTGGTCATTGAGTTCAGTACTTACAATCAGTCAACAGAGTTCACTAGTGCTGCTCTATGTTCCGTCACTGGGGAGTGCCAGATCTGGTCATTGAGTTCAGTACTTACAATCAGTCAACAGAG
Source organism: Homalodisca vitripennis (assembly GCF_021130785.1). Lineage (NCBI taxonomy): Eukaryota > Metazoa > Arthropoda > Insecta > Hemiptera > Cicadellidae > Homalodisca > Homalodisca vitripennis. The sequence goes on from NC_060208.1 coordinate 54,498,361, forward strand.
TTCACTAGTGCTGCTCTATGTTCCGTCACTGGGAGTGCCAGATCTGGTCATTGAGTTCAGTACTTACAATCAGTCAACAGAGTTCACTAGTGCTGCTCTATGTTCCGTCACTGGGAGTGCCAGATCTGGTCATTGAGTTCAGTACTTACAATCAGTCAACAGAGTTCACTAGTGCTGCTCTATGTTCCGTCACTGGGAGTGCCAGATCTGGTCATTGAGTTCAGTACTTACAATCAGTCAACAGAGTTCACTAGTGCTGCTCTATGTTCCGTCACTGGGAGTGCCAGATCTGGTCATTGAGTTCAGTACTTACAATCAGTCAACAGAGTTCACTAGTGCTGCTCTATGTTCCGTCACTGGGAGTGCCAGATCTGGTCATTGAGTTCAGTACTTACAATCAGTCAACAGAGTTCACTAGTGCTGCTCTATGTTCCGTCACTGGGAGTGCCAGATCTGGTCATTGAGTTCAGTACTTACAATCAGTCAACAGAGTTCACTAGTGCTGCTCTAGGTCCTGTCACTGGGAGTGCCAGATCTGGTCATTGCGCTGTGAAACGTCTAACGTTTCTCTAATTTTGTTTTCCCCCATAGATAATAGACAACAATGTTTTAGTGATCATACCGTAAACATGTGTGTTTAAATATCGTATCCATAATCATGAGTTTTTTAATTCTTTCAGAGTCATCCCTAAGAGAATCCAACACCCCTGAATCCTATTCCAATACTTATAACCCTTGAATGTATACACCACAGAGTCCTTATTTTTTACGATTCAATTATTTTGTATTTGGCCATATCTTTCACATATGCGTTTAAATAACCAAACTAACATATGATCGGAAGACAAAATACCTGTCAAACAACTTTTGTTTATATTCATTAAATTTGTATAAATGGCAATAGCCGAATTTAATTTCAATAAACATTGAATCACAAAGAGTACTTGCTCCGCCGGGACTCGAACCCGGATCTCTCACTTGCCGGGTGAATGTGCTACCATTACACCACAGAGCACTTACTTTTTACGATTCAATTATTTTGTATTTGGCCATATCTGTCACATATGCGTTTAAATAACCAAACTAACATATATACAAGGTGTTTGAAAAGTCTGGGTACGGCTTAATATTTTACAAACCATAGCAGATAACATCTATAAACTTTGCACAGTGGCATATGGCTATGTAAACTAGGTTAGTAGAGTGAAACGCCGCCTACTGCATCAGAATACGAAGATCCAGTCAGAAATGGCAGCGCATAATGTACTTCACAATGTGTACCTAAAACAACCCGCCATTTCTGATTGGACAAACCTTTTGAGATGCGGTTTGCGGCATTCAACTTTACTAAGTGAGCTCTTTCAAATGAGGTATCACTCGACCCATGCTTTAATTTAAGATTTCCATGTTTTCCTTTGTGGGCCGTCCCCCATGGTTGGCATGTCATGGTAATAGCAAGGAAAAATAGTGTACATAGGCATAGAGTGTGTGTGTGTGTGTGTGTGTGTGTGTGTGTGTGTGTGTGTGTGTGTGTGTGTGTAGGAACATTTCAAATTAAAAATTTCATATAAATTTAGGTCGAGAAATGTATAGTTTATCCGCTAGCCACCATTTCTATTTCGAATTAAAGAATTTTTTCTCTAAAATAGAGAAGTTTGATACGTGACGACATTCAGCAGGCTAATAATATCAGATAGCCGAAATAATCGAACCACTAGGCCACTTACGTGCTACCTAAGTAATTTATAGCTCTATTTCCTTGTCTTTTTACTGATATTAACACCCATATACAAAGTTCTGCCGATTTTGCAATTAAAAGACTACTCACGACGACGGTTTATTCATCCATGTAATCATTTTTAGCAGATCCTTTTAAATAGCATGGGCATAAAATATAGTTAACTTTGAATTAAATATAGTATAAAAATTCGAATAACAATACCACTTCAAGCCCATGAGGATTTAAACTCAATCGAAAGGAATGTAGGACAAGAGGTCACCCTGACCTACCCTTACTTGTGGTGCTCTGCACGGAGGTTCAGCACGACACTGAGTTGTTAAGTGTTTGGGGGAGGTAGAGAGTGAGAGAGAGGGAGAGTAGGAGTGGAAGGGGAGGTCGTGACGCACTTTGTGCGTGATTACTTGATATATACTATAAATCAATAGTCACTATCATTTCACCGACATTGATTTAAACGGTACTGGACTAAATCTTTAATTCCTACAAGGTGAGTGCAGAGTAGTATTCGGATTGTTGAGAGAATTCAACTTCAAACCTAGAGTCACGTAAAGGGATAGTCGATAATTAGGATAAATGAATTGATAGGAGGATTGCTTGTAAACCCTACATCGCAATGAATGAATGGTTCACGAATTTGAACAATGATACTGTCCCAAAAAAACGAATAGTTCGCAAATGTGAATAAAGATAAACGACCAAGATCTCCGACAATGAACAACCCCTGTTGTGCAATTAATGAAAGAAAATTATTTTTTAATTTTAAAAGAAATTCTAATTTTTTTTTAGCTCTCAAAAACCTTTTCTACGCCAACTATAAACTTTAAGTTTATAGTTTTAATAAACCATTACAGTAACTATTTTCAAATAATTATAGAACAGCAAGGTTTTTATATATGTTTTGCTATTGATTAATAAATATTTGAAGGTGGAAGCAATGCTTTTCACTTCAGGAGTTTCATGACAGAATTGAGTGTATGTCTAAATATGAAATGAAATGAAAAATGTCTTTATTGAATACAACGTAAAACATATTCAATTGGCGAGGTTAGGACTATTAAGTCCTCTCTTACACCTAACCATAATTTAATAAACTCTACTATTATTGTAAAACAAGAGCCACAATACAGTTTACATTACTATTTTACAATCGAAAATATAACGTTGTTTTAAATACAAAAAATGCGTTAAAATTATGAAACATTTGTTGAGTGCATTTTTTTAATATTGTACATAAATTACTGCAAGCCGGGAGCAACAAACATGACAAAACAGCTGATGCTTCTCATCTGACAATGATTTTTGTTGCTCCCGGCTTGTTCAAGAATACCTTTAAAGTGGTCGTGCTCGCTTTTGTGTTGGCGGATTTCGTAGAATAAAGTTAGAATTGTGGTACAGATTGCACAAAGCTGGTGTATTGTAAATCTTTTATAACTATACTGATTTTTTGGTTACTTTAAAGGTTTTTAACAGGTGCCAATGTCTCGATATGAAAGCAAATAACGTAATTATTATTTTTTTCTTATTATTTGACCTAACCCATGTGCAAGGTTTCGTATCTGTAGCTTTACTAGTTCTAGAGATAAATGTTTTTATTAAAATATAAAATGGTGGTTAACGACTCATTTCTGGACCTATATTTATATAATACAGAAGTTTGTAATAACAGTTTCATGAATACCCTGGGTATATCTTAGGGAGGGATCCAGAGAATTGCAAAATTGTGTTTGCCAATTATCTTAGGAGACGAGACCACATGCCCTCCTTTCGTGATGTACTAACTCATGACTACAGATACAACACGCAGGTTTCGAATCAGCTGTCTGCCAAGCCGGGGGCATACACAGAAAGAGCTAAGGTACTAGCTGAGAAGCTGTCTCGTCGAGGCTTCCCAAGACTGAGGCAGGAAATCGGTAAAAGATGATCTTCCACTTCGGTCTGACATTGTATAATGACCTTCCCTGTAAAGTGAAAACGTGAACGCACCCTTATAAAACAATTATGAGGATTTATTTGCTATCTTAGTCAGGCCTTATTTCATTCATTTAGAAATACCGGCATAAGTTTAACCTGGTTATTGTTCATCTTTATTATAAGTAACATTTAAGAAATTTTAAAATAATGTGAAGTATTGTGATAAACAATGTATCACAATACCGACAATCACTTGAAGTTAAGGCGTTTTATCATAGTTATTATTATTAAATATGAAAGATGACAGTTCTTTAGAGGATAATAAAATACTAAAATTGTTAAACATTAAAATTTTTGCCAAATAAAAATGGACAGGATTATAAAGTTACAAACTTTAATTTAATAATTCATATTGGAATGGAAAAAAATGGAATATAGTGTGACAGTCTACGCGGAAATGTTGGAAACGCAAACATTATTAGGACAGTTTTGTAAGGAGACCACTAAATAGCTTTCATCTCTAGCAGCACCAACAAAATACAGACGATTGTGTGGTTGAGCATCGTTAAAATTGCAGAAGTCTCTTTATGAATTGCTAATAAAGTTATGCGCTATTCTTTCTGTCTCTCATACCATGGTAGAATATTATTCGTACAGTCCCATATACTCGGATTACGTAACACAAGTATTGCCAAGATCCTCAATGTCAGAAATAACGATTAAAATATTTACTACGTTTGTAAAATTAATGATTTTTAATTTTGTGGAATTAAAAATACCTTGTACCGTATCGTTAAACCTGATATACGGGTGTACATAAAGTCCTGCACGGGTATAATATTTTCTGAACGATAACAGATAAATAAACAAGATTTGGTACATCAATACTACACCTAAAAATCTACTTTTTGAAGGAACTATCAGTTTTCTGTAATATCATGGGGACGTCCCGCAAGGAGTCAGAAGGAAATCTTAAATAGCAGCATAGGTCAATATGGACATCATTTTAAAGGGCTTATCTAGCAGAGTTTAATGCCGCAAACCGCACTCAAAAAGATTGATCCAGTAAAAAATGGCGGCTGTTCAAAGATTTTACTTGGTTACATTTTATTAGTAGCCATAACCCCAGTAAAGGAAAACTGCAACCAAACGAATACTGCAGCTAACTACTACATTATGCTTGTCAGTTGTACAGAAGTGAATTATGACATTAGTTATCCTCAAGGGTTACAAATTTGGTCCTAATATATTGATAACGGGGAAAACCTGATAACAGTAACAATTAGAAATCTCTTATCTTTGGGTCGCAGTTAGGACTTTCCTATTAGCCAGTCTATTCATAGTAGGCTATTCTAGTTTTCTTGTTTTAGTAGTGCTGTCCATCCATTTTATCTGTGCGCTTTAGTACAAAAGAGTTTGTCGTATTGCTTGTAGTTCTTCAACTACACTATGTCGCTTGACGAACGTGAACGTATAGACGATCACACGAGGAAGCATGCCATTTATTTAATGACTACTTTCACGAGAGGCAGCCAATTTCTAGAACAACTGTAGGGAGAACTGTTCAACACTTTATGAAAACAGGAAGTGTTTCCGATCGTCATAGGTCGCTGAGATTTCTAATTGTTACTGTTATCAGGTTTTCCCCGTTATCAATATATTAGGACCAAATTTGTAACCCTTGAGGATAACTAATGTCATAATTCACTTCTGTACAACTGACAAGCATAATGTAGTAGTTAGCTGCAGTATTCGTTTGGTTGCAGTTTTCCTTTACTGGGGTTATGGCTACTAATAAAATGTAACCAAGTAAAATCTTTGAACAGCCGCCATTTTTTACTGGATCAATCTTTTTGAGTGCGGTTTGCGGCATTACACTCTGCTAGATAAGCCCTTTAAAATGATGTCCATATTGACCTATGCTCCTATTTAAGATTTCCTTCTGACTCCTTGTGGGACGTCCCCATGATATTACAGAAAACTGATAGTTCCTTCAAAAAGTAGATTTTTAGGTGTAGTATTGATGTACCAAATCTTGTTTATTTATCTGTTATCGTTTAGAAAATATTATACCCGTGCAGGACTTTATGTACACCCTGTATAATTTTACTAACAATTCTTATTGACTACTTTTGAAGATTAAATATTTCTTTTGTATAACTTTTGGAATCATATAAGGAAAGGACAGTAAGATAAATGATTATTACTGAATAAGTAATGAACTCCCCTATCATCATAATTTTGCCAAACTTTAATTTATTTTAAACAAATTTATGAACTTCTGTGGCTGATAATACTCATCATTTGAAACAAAAAATGCCATAAAACATAGCTCGAGAAATGTCCTTTTTAGTCGCTTGCCGCAATTTTGTATCTTTTATAAAAAAAATTAAAATCTCTAAAACTACTTAAGCTAAAGTAACAACGTTTACCAAATAGGTTTGAATGGATAAGTGGAAAAAATTGTGTTATTTTCTTTAATATTAACAAAATGGTGTCTGTTGAAAAGTTTTAAAGTCAAATAACAAAAAAACCAGTATAGTTATAAAAACAGACTAGACACCAACTATGTGACCAATTTCATTACAATTCCAACGGTTCTTGTTTCAATGAACAAGTTTTGTAATCAAAAAGTAATTAGAAAAGCTACCATAAACCATCATTCTTGTAAGGCACCGTACAGAAGACACTGAGATTGAATTACAATTGATATGATTCTTCCTGACAATCAGTCAGTTTAGATTTGTCGTTCTGTATTAACTAACGATGATATAATTCTATAATAAGAAGTTTCAGGTACTCCAACTATCTTACTTTGTAAGAACAATTTAATTTGTAAATAAGGAATGATAATTTTCATTAATACACGTTCGTCGACAAAAGTGTTCTTAATCTTTGGAGGCTACATAATAAATCCTTACCACACTAACTAAATCCTTCTCCAAAGGCGAAAGTAATTAATTCTAATTATTCTCTCTTAGCTCAAAGAAACCTTTATCATCTTTGGCTTGGCTTACTTTATTGAGGTAAAACTAAAAGATTTACCCAAAACTGTTTATTTGTTCTATTATAGCGTTTAAACTTGAAACAGATAAACGTTTAAGGTCAATGCACTCATTAAAGCTTTCAAATTTTGAAATAAGATTGTTGATTATATGCGGAAGACCCATTAGGGCCAACATTTGTGTCACAATTTCAGTAATCTTTTGTGTTTGAGAGTACGGCGGCATTTAAACAATCTTCATGGCCACTTCAAGTTATTATCCTGTGATAACTTATTTTATTAAGAAAGAAGAAATGTGCCATCGGTATGAAATTATTTACTACAATTTCCGGCTCAGAGAACTTTCCTGTGCTCTCGTGTCACTTGAATGACGCAGAGAGGTCATGATTTTATCTCTGCCATTATGTAACTAACTTATTGTTATAACAAAGAAAACCGTTTTGGCATAATTACAAAGACACTATCAACAAGTGTGTAATTACCATACAATATGAATGTAAAGAATGTAGGCTGCATGCAAATGTAGAATGCTCAGAAAGAAGTACAAGGTTTTAGTGTTTAGTTGGCCTTGAAATGTTAATCTTTCTCATGCACAATCAACTGTCATGAATGAGGCGAATCAAAAAAGGCTCAGGCTAGAAGAAGAACAATAACGTGCAAAATAATATTATTAGTTAAATCATGAATTAGACTTATTATTTTAGAATTAGAAAATATTATTAGAAAAGAAATTAATTTGAAAGACAATTGCCTCATATATCGATACACTCTAAACACTTGTGTTGAGCACAGGTTAAATATCATTATGTAAAAAACTCGGGAAAATCCAAAATTTACGTTTTAAAACAAACGATACAAAAAATAAGCACGAGTAGCCATCTTTTTTATACGGTTGAAATAAGAAACTAAAAAAATACAGTAAAATAAAAAAATAATGAAACGCTGACAACAGATTTCAATAATAGTAACTTGTAGGTTTCCAGGCAACCATCTACATTTTCACATTAACCAGTGAACATTTCAAAATCTTGCGCTACATTACACTATTACAAAGGGTTGGTTTGCTACCAGTGATAATCTTTTTCGTAGTGAAAATGCTTTCATATTTAGAGCATACGCTCTGATGGAAATTGCTCTGGAATTGCTAACTGGAGTCCACCAGTTAAATACTTGGGTTCTTATTGTGTTTTATTTGTACTATATCGGTTAGAAAGTTATCAAATACTTTTAAAAACTTTGCAAAGCCACCATCTTAAATCTTGCCGGAGATTCCAAAACAATTATACCTAGCAAAAACATCAGTAGTTTACATTTTAGAAAACAGAAATCTATTCGATTTTGGTATATATTGTGCAATATCTTAAATAAACCATTCGGAAAATATAAATTATATTTTAAATTAACGTGTACTATTTTATGTACAATAAACTAATTTTAACTCCAATAAAGATCTGTGAACAAAGATTACTTGCTACACCTGGACTCAAACACGGATCATTCCACCTATTGTACAGGATATACTGTACAGGATGATTATCGTGGTTGTGTTGGTATAATTCAAACCGTAAATTTGACGAAAACTTTAAATGGGGACCGTTCTTAGTTTTTGATTTACTTCAGATATCAATTTAAAGTCAAAACATTATATAAACAGCTGTTCACATCAGTCAGTTCATTAACTTAAAATCAGTCAGTTCAGAGGACAACAATCTTGAAAACTGTTTCTGAAAAACTGTATGTTTGATTGTCCAGGTCAGTTGTTTTTCATCCGATTTTGATGAAACAAACGTTGTTGAACTTATAGCTAAATCTCATAAAAAACTTCCTCCATGTTTTTGATAAAATTAGTCGGTTTTGAGTTATTTTGGTTGGAATAATGTATAACGACCGCTATTTTGAAATGGGTAAAAGGATTTTGTTAATATTTTATTGACGTGACAACGTCTTAAATTAGGTTGCGGCTCGGAGTCACTCATGAAAAAGTGTAACGCCCGGTAACGTTACGATGCCCGTCCAGTGGGTCCGCCGCACGGGATCCGCACGGGATAAAGCAGATAACTGTGGGTCCGCCGCACGGGATAAAGCAGATAACTATGTTTATTCGTGAAAATGTGGAGTGCTTAGATTCGTCATTTACAACAACTACAACAATAAAGGTAAATAATTGTACACTGATATTTCATTATCGTAAACTATGATTGATTGATTAATTGTTAGATTGACACAAAAGTTGAGAAACTGAGTTTGTAGGTTATGTCATACTATTGACAAATGTTGATAGTGTTAAGTAAATTATTAGTTTAAATCACTCTGCAATCAATCGTAATTCAGTCGATTGAGAAGAAACAGCGCGTATTGCTAGTCAAACATTTAAAATAACAAATTATAACCTCTAACCTGTCATAACAGTGCGACCAAACAAACGAACTAAACCGACCAATCACCACGCGCGGAGTTAGAATTTAACTGTGTTTAGCAAGAATTTCAAATTCCAATTTTAGTAAATGTTTTATTCAACTTTACCATTTACAATAACAAATTTTAATTAATTTCAAATTATGTACAATGTTTTAGTAAACAAAATATATTTCTATAGTTAAAATTTGTGCAATTCTTATTTTCATTCAATTCCTTGTTCCTATTGTGCAATTTAATAATATTCATATCAATAAATATTCTACCGAGAAAAAGACGTTGTCACGTAAAATCTTCGCCCGTAAAACCGACTTTACAGGCAACCATAATTTTTTTTAAAAAGGTCTACCAAAAGTTAATATAATTCTCTAATTTCATAAATTTATCTTAACTGGTTCAAAAAATATAATTACAAAAACAAAACATAAATACAGGCAGATGTTCGAGAATCTAAAAGTTTTAGGACATACCTTCATATGAACTATTTTGTTAATTTTTATCTGTAGAACAAAATCCCAAAGTAATAGAAGACTTATACTGAACTTACTGTAGATATACACAACAACAGTAAATTTGTATCCTTCGATGTAACAAATTTATACACAAATATTTCAATCCTAAAAACAATACACATAATTAAAGATAATTAAACAGTACAGAAAATTCTAAATATACACGAAATTGAATACATACTTGAACTCGTATAAGTAACTCTAAGAAACAATTACTTTACAATTAATAACAATTACTTTACCCAACATAAAGGATTACCAATGGGATCACCACTATCTGGATTATTGGCTGACATATTCCTTGTAAATATATTAGACAAATTCATATTAAGTGATAAAACCAAACATCTAACACAAATAATTCATTATTACAGACACGTTGATGATATGATTTGGCTATTCAACATAAAATATTTTACATAAAATGTATTATTTTATAGACTTTTAAACGATATAATTAAATTGATCACGTATACAAATTAAGTACAAAATTTAGCCACCAAGGTAGTTATAAAATATGCCAATTTGGTTTCAATTCTTTATTTATTTCATTTATTTACCTTAGCCTACAAGTAAATAGAGATGGGTTCTTCGAATCCGAAATGTACATTTTACACATAAAAATAACTACAAAAATGTTTTAATCTTGTTACTAGACTTAAAAGTTTGCATGAAACTTTGTTTCAACAGGAATGAGTTCTGTCATTTTTGTGTAAAATCCGCAGTACATCTCAAGAATGAAATAAGCCATAGATTTCACATTTTTCATGCAATCTCAGCGAAGCCTGTTACGACACGGAGTGTGGCCTACTCTTATCTCTTAAAATAGAGAGTACACATTGAATATGAGTAATTTTATATAATTAGTTAAATTTTACAGACTTATATAATAAATGTAACATATATTGTAAAAATTGTGTTACGACATATTTTCAAAATAAGACTAAAAATTAAGGTCGTAAACCTATTAAATTCCGAGTTCTACGTACATTTAAAGCGTCTTATAAACTTTTTGTTTCAAGGTGGTTCTTGTTTTTAATATTGAAAAAGTTTTATTATATTACACTCTTTTTCTCAGGAGAAAATAAGAAACTGAACAGCTGGAAATTTTACGCTGACCGCAGCTACGATATTGTGTATATAAATTCGAAAGTAATGGAAACTATTTTTAGGCTCCAGTGAAAAACAAATAAAATTAAGATCTTTCTTGTCACCGTGTCTTATCGAGAGGCTCATTTATTCGCAAATTGTTATGTTTAGGATTCACTTTGCCTAGAATTAAGCCGCTTATTTCCACGTTATGGCTCCTAACGACGCTATTGAAACAATTGTTGCTATTGTTGAATCAGATGCATAATTCTATGCTGCACCATGATATATATACGGTTTTATAGTTATATATATATATATAAAACTATAAAACGTAAGGCTCTATGACGAATCCTTAATAATGTGTTTATTTACGGAGGTAAATGTCCATTAATCTATGCAAATCAATTGAATACTGAAGCAGTAACCTATAGATACACGAGGTGTTATGATATGTACTCAACCGGAAGTTAAGCTCCAGTTTACAATATCAACGTAATTTATGTTTATTTAGGTTGAACGGTTAGTCACGTACGATTGAAGTTTCGTTATTATTTTCATATTATACATAAATATAAAATTATTTTTACAGATGGAAACATGCATGTTCTTTGTTTGTATTTTTTAAGAGTGATTGCCATTTCGTATGTATAAAGGCGATCAAAGCAAAGTAGCTTTGAGCCCCAAGCTACAGGGAATATCATGCTACATAAATAAGAAGAGACACGCAAAGCTATCTAGAGAAACAAGTTGACTACTAAACTCCAGCGACATCCAGAATATTATTGGTTTCTAGCATCGATTCTAGCGCAATCTAGGTTTCCTTTAGAGGAACTCATGATTTATCCCGCTCGATAGAGTATGATATCTTCTATATTTACCCAGTTTATATTAAATTGGATGCAATACTAGAAAATCATGTTATTAAACATGTTAAATTTTCTTAGGTGGCTTAGTTTTACCCACACAATATTGTTACGATCCCTGCAAATTTTGAAATTATTTATCTGTAATAAAATTGCAATTTAAATGAATAATCAAATTTTTTCACTCGTCTGATACGGTGTTACAATAATTTTCATTTGATGAGATCCAAAGTAGGAGCAAGTGAACAGGTATCTCTACACATTATTTTATATAAATTAGTGCATATTATTTACAGACAGTATACCCTGGAACGAGATCTACGTTATTTAATGATATGCTGCGGTCTCGCACTTCGTATAAAACCATTCAGCAGAGCACGATGTGAAGCGGGGTGAAAGGTCAGACAGTGAAGTGTTCATTCCAACCACCAACTCCTGAAACTTTCTATACATATATGAAATATGCTTTCTCTGCTCAACCTCATTGCTTCAAATTTGCAACCCTACGCTCTGCTCCAGTGGAAACATTTTGTGGCATGGAACCTGCGCCTGTCAGTCATTACAATATGTGAATATTTGTCCTAGAAGACCCGCATAGCTATGACTCTGATTCTTATTGGGTTAGTATATAATATTTATGTTCCATAAAATTTATACGCTTGGCATAAATTCAGAACAAAAATAAATAGAAAATAAAAACTCTAATTCTTGATAATTGATATTTAATCAATTCACTAAGTGTAAAACTTTGACACTGTGCATGGGTTAAAACTAATTCTTCAAGTACCCTTATTAGATTTCATTGTTAATTAGCATGTACCCACGCCATCGACCGCAATTGCAACAATCAGTGTATTTGATCGAATAGCTCCCATTGTTTCAGTAACATTTGAAATATTTTAGCCCAATCTAGAGAAACTACTAAGTCGAAGTAAATAGCTTTCTTAGTGAAAGTACTTGTGGTGTAATACGATACGGTCCTATGGTATTTCAAATATGGAGTTAGCCATAATATATCTAAATGATCTAAATGATGATGGTATTAATACATAGTAGCACCCATTATTCAGTGTTCATTGTTAAGAAAACCAGAAGTTAAGAAAAAATGCGAGTAATTCTTGTTTTAGGGTTTTCACTCCTATTTAAAATTAATTATATTTCCAAGAGAAAAGTAGAGATTACTATTATGTCCCAAGAAAAAAATCTATATTGTATACAAATATATAAACCAACAACCTATATGTACATATTTTATAGATTGTATGGATATAGATATTATTATTGAAAATAACAAAATAATAATCAACATCAATAAATAATACTAATACGTTTCAATACTTACATTATGGCAGTTGTAATCCATATATAAATTGCATTCAGTAAAGTAAATATTCTTGCTTCTTAATCTATGTTTACACTGTCATACTATTTCCTCGGTCCAGTCTAGGAATGATATCAGTATTTATATACCTAATCACTATCGTATCAGTGAGAAATGGATGCGATGTCACCTCGACGATTTTCTGTCATTACAATAGTATTTAGTGTCTCGTGTATTGCTTTTTGATTCCACTTGTTCCCACAATGTCAAATTCAAGACCTTAAATAGGCACATCTCCAATTTAGTAGGCCTACATCCAGAATTGTTAAATTCAAAATATATTGATTGGTTTGCCTTGTTGCCAGGATGTTTAAAATAAGGAGTGTTGTTACTTTCGTTATGATATCATGCTACAAAGTGAAACTATTGATTAAATAAATAAAACAAATGACCATGCTGTCATAACAGAACGTTTACACAGAATGATTTCATTTAACAGGTTCTTTCATATTACACAACTTTAGAGACCAAGATGAAATGTTTTTTCTATTTTAAAGACCAGTGAGGTGTAGCTTGGAGGGATTTTCGAGATAAGAATAGGCCTATTCATCCCATGGACCATAAGAATGTCCATGTGAAATTTCAGCACAAACAGTTGAGTATTTTACACTCACAGACAAACAACAAAGGCGCTTTCGCATTTATAATACTCTTAGGATTCCTTTTTGTGGTATTCAAGTGAATATGAATTTTACACTTTATCTGATAATTAATGCAAGAATCCAATCAATTACTTAAATTTAGAAAATGTTTTTCGTGGTGTATTATATTTACTTTATATAATTTCTTGGGATTATTTTACTGTATCGCTGATAAGTTTACAGTGTATTATCATTGTTGTAGTATTATATTTTTTCTCTTATTTCCCAATAATTGGCAGTAATTTATCTCACCTAATTATCAGTTCTGATTGAGTTTTAATCGCACCGTAACTGTAACAGTGAGTTTCCGTCTTCCTTCAAGAAATGTAGTTTAATTTCACAATGAAAGCAGTATTTATTTGTGAAGAAACATATTATTTTGATATTCTTATTAGCTTAAACTTATATACTGTAAATGATTTCACTCAATGTATACTTAGATACTTGAGATTTGTAATTAATAAATTTATGTCATTTGCTTCGCAAAATTCTTTCTTCAGTTCTGTTATGGAGTTATATTTGCGATTTAGAAATTTAGCTGAAATTTCGAAAATAACCGTAGAAGAGTATAGTACAGTTGACACAGTAAATTGTGTTTACTTGCTTTGGTAGAATAAATATAGTTACAGCCTATTCTGATCACATTTGTTTATATCCGAACCTATCCTATCGTTTCCTGTGTTTGGGAATGGCGAAGGAATTTCAAAAACAAAAAAGTCAAATGAATCATTAAAATGTAGTTTATAATATAGTAAACCACCGATTATAGTATAGTATAGTATTGTATAGTAAACCACCGAATAGTATAAAAACAACAAAAACCAAAAACCCACATGTATGTCGGGACATTAAAACAAGTATGCAGAAATTTGGACACTCAACAAATAACCGTTGTCACATCAAATAACCCTCAGTCAAAAAACAAGTTTGAAATTGTATACTTTCTTTTATTTCATTTTCTTTTCTCACCGTCTCCTACACGGTGGCATATCAATGTTTCGGGTTTGGCGTGATCCTTTGTACACAGATTTGTTACGTAGTGTTTAATATTTCTTAACCCTGAACAATTATATTAAATCATATCATCGACAAAGTATTTTAAACAAATAACATCTTATGCATTATCAATAAGGAACTTTGCTATCAGTAGACTATCATAATAGTAGTTTTTATATTATTAGTTTAATATTTGCGTAGTTGCGTTCTTGAAGTTATTTTGTGTTTATTGAAGTAAGATGACACAAACTCATTCCATAATGAGACTATCGCAACAACAAAGTAGTGCCGTTACAATGAATCATAACTTATCTCAGATGGCCGTTGAGTTTGCAGCTTATATGGAACTTCAGCTAACTGGTCGGTAACTTATGTACTCGGTGGCGTATGTTTAGTGCAGATATACACTTAACATGTTCTGAAATTACCAAGATTAAAGTCGCATTAACATCCATATTCGGTACACAAGTGATTAATACACAATATATAATTGTTTCACTTATGTGTTTCACATGATTGTTACAATTCAACCTCAATCCTTACTATAACAACCTATATGTTATCGTAAAATTCCACTAAATGTACCTTTTTTCTTAGGTCGCTGAAATGGTAACAGTTACTAATGAACGAATACCTAATGACATGGATAATAATGTAAACTATCTTCATTTTCACGATAATCTTATTGTATTAAATGTGAAAGATTATAAAATTGAATTGGATATTTTATGAAAAGCGATAACTTATAATTAATAAACATGATTGAGAAGTAAGGTTTTATTCAGTTCATTATGTTTTAGAATGAAGACAATAAATATTTTACCAAGGATATCTTGAGGTTTCGTACATACGAAATCTGTATATTTATTATTGTTACAACAATGTTGGTAATTGATTTACGAATTATAATATTAGGCATAATTATAATTTATTTACTAATAATTATTAACATTTTTAAATATACAATTAAAATTCTGATTACTATTTTACATTCTGGGTCTTTTTTAGGAATTGTCATTGAATTTTATAAATTTATGAAATACAATATTAGAAAAAATATTTTTTTAAATCACTAAAAAGTACAACATTTTTACACTATTTACTATAATTGTGTTAGAAATTAAAATTATAGGAAAAACCATATTTCTTTATAAACTACGGTTGCATTACATAGTTTTCCACACTACTAGCGAGTTTTATAACAAGTCTAAGTAAGTTGGGAAGAGAAATCACTCCCGTTCTGGAAGAAATATGGCTTCAGTTTCATTTTTACTAGAAATACAAACCTATTCAGTTAGTGTTTCCAAATATACAGTATATTTTTGTTAATAGGCGTGTAAATCTACATCGAATCATTTATTATAAGATTTAGATAGATTTGAAAATACAAATATCGTATAGTAGTTTGTATACGTATATTTAATATAACTTATATATTATAATATATTAATATTATAATATATTAATATTATTATAATATATTAATATTATAATATATTAATATATATATTAAATATTATAATATATTAATATTATAATATATTAATATATTATAATATATTAATATTATAATATATATAGTATATTAGTTTAGTGTATGACTTACTTACTCTAACGATATTTTATTGTTTCAGGTTGACCCATACAGCTCTACAGAAAGAGTCTCCCCAGTCTAAGCCATACATTCGGAAAAAATTGCACCCGTTGAAAGATTTTTCAGACATGACTCCAAAATCTTTATTCCACCTGACAATAACAGTTTAGTCTTATTTAAAAAAAGGATTCCATTAAGGTTCCATAAATTACTGGGATGAAAATTTCAATATTGAAATTGAATTTTGCTTCATATATTCAGTCCAACACTTATATTTAAAATTTTATGTTAGGTACTATTACAAAAGAAACAAATCTTATGAGTTTTCCCATATTAATTTAAAATTACAATTACACCCTTGCGCACCAACGCAGTCACGGCTACGCGACGAGAATCCATGACCAGTGATACTTAAAGGTTTCCATAGATTTTCCAAAACTACTATTGGTTCAAAACAAGATGGATAGTCAAACCGATACACAGCAATACAGCATCCACCCCAGTGTGCTCTTTCTTCTGGGTACGTTGCTTCTGACGTCATGCGCTACCGCCATGTTGTGTGCCGCGATCATGACAGATCACTGGGAGTATGTCACGTGGAACCAGACCAAGGTCGTCGAGATCGCTCAGACTGTCAGGCGCAACTTCAGTTCTCCTCATCGACAGGTAAGACCAGTCAGGGTGTATATTTTCTAAATTAGTATGTTGACTGGACGTTGACTTAAGGAAGATATATTGTTTAATTGAGTTTGAGTTTTGAAGTAATTCAGATATCTGAGGATCGACGTGACTGCGATCAGAACGTCAGGAAATGTAATTTTGGTGATTGCTTATTTTGGAAAATCGTGCGGAGAAGTGAATATTTTAGACTTTAGTACACAAGGTATTCTGCATACTGGTGATAACGTTAACTCAAATGTTATTTTCGAGTCTTTTTTAACTTTTTTGGCAATTGATTAGAAAGTTGAATTTACTGATGAAGATCAAAACTTTAGTGAATTTATTTTATAAAAGGTAGAATAAGTCATCACTTGTAGAGTAACGGACTTCGCTGAGGCTGCAGATTGGAAATTTCAATTCTTATTTTGTCTAATTGCATGTGTTACTTTGTCACAATGCAAAATAACGCCAATGTAAAAAGTTTTACTTGCGCTTAGCCAAATCCTTTGAAGTGGACACGCAGCATTATCGAACTCAATGTTACAAAAGTTTCAAATCTATAAGTCAGCTCCTTATTGAGATATAACACGGAAATAAATTCTTCCAGCCCTTTGAGTAATAATGGCTTCGCTAAAGGTTCTGTCAATAATTTATGTAGTATTGTTAATTTTTATTGATTACAAAATTTGGATTATTTTACTAACTCGAAAAGAATTTTCGTAATTTTACATTTGTGACTTTTGGCATACACAGTTTAAACAGGAATATATTTGTAACTGGCATTGTGTTAATTTTTTGAGTTTACAATAGAAATTATTAGCACTGTTTAAAAAGGATTAATGGTAATTCAACTATGTACAGTGGTTCATATAGTACCAAAAACTTAGGAAAACATTCTCTTATTAATGATTTCTAGAATTAGTCTATTGTTAAAATTGCACACAAATTTACAGTATTAAGATTCAGCCATCGTGGTTGAAGAATTTCTTCATTAAATGGTGGTTTATATGTGATAACTATTTAAATCCACTTTAATATACACCAGAGAATTTAATGCTTCATCCAATCTATGGCTACTATAGAAAATGACTATTTCTTCTCATGAGGTTTAGTAGACAAAACCTTTTAATTGAGATTGATATAGGTGTGTGATTAAGTTCTGAAAAATATGTAAAGTTTGGACGAATACCAGGTTGTGGTAGTTGTAGTTGAACAAGTTAAATTATACATCTATTGACACTCATTTTAGTGGTCTAGTTATTGTAATCAAGTCTTTGCTTTGTCATGTTGTTATTTTGTGTGAATTGGTGGATAGCTTCTTGATTTGAGGAGGTGTGGACGAAGGTTTCTTTAAATGCATTTTTTATTAATTCAAATTCCACTAGCATAATGATATTTACTGTAGAGATTTCCCGGATAGATGTGTAAGGTCTTTGTCAGTTTCATGTTAGTTTTAAATTATGTACGCACTACAGTCTAAGAATAATTTTTATGACAATTAGAAGTAGGTCGGTATGTAGATTAATTTTACGGTTTTGTTAAATTAAGTTTATTTTTTATTTTGAAACGATTGGGACATTGTAATTTTGTTTATAACAATATAGTCTGATACTACAAGATCTACAAAACGATTACCCCTAAAGGTTCAAAGTAGTGTGATTCGTAAATTTAATTTTATATAAAACCATAATTGATTAAGTGAATGGATCGTGTAACATTTACTTTTATTTTTAAACAAATAAGAAGTGGACATTGGTCATTTGTATCAGTTCTCTAAGACTTTTATGGCCGAATAATGGGGGAACGAATAAAATGTTCAAACAGAACATTACAATATATTAAAGTAGTTGATAACAATAAAAGATGTACATGCTCTTTGCTTTAAATTATAATTTAGGTCTTACTCAGTTCGCAATACCTGCTTTTTGTAGCACAACTTATTAACTTTAATGTTTGGTAAATACAGCTACTATAACCACGGTTATGCTGAGCAAAAGTATTAAAAAGAGCACCACTAATAAACCTCGGAAGGAACATTGTTGACATAAAAATACCAAAATTTAATTTTCTTCACTAACAGTTTGTAATTTTATGAAACCTGTTCAAAGCGAGGGTTGTAAAACAGATGTGATAAAAGTGGAACACGTAGCATTATAAAAATGATATAAAATGCCCAGTCGCTTTTTTACAACCAATATAAACAGGAATGCGACCACTCCACACCGTAGGCTGGGCAGCAGCTGTTATTCATAGACAGGAAGTTTATTGAGACTCGGAACTAAACTTTTATAGTACAACTTATTTATAGCAGGCAGTGCTATTAGTATTGATTCTCCTGCTTGTTCATAATAATTACATTTGTACACGTTGAAATTAAAAGGCATTGGTTTATTTAAAATGCACCAAATAACACTTACATCACAATAATTTTCATTTGGTAAATAACACGATTAAATCAATAACTCAAAATGCCTGAAAGAGCAATAAATGTTCATGTTCATCGTACTTTCCAAACGTTATTAGGTGGTCTTAATGTATTCAGATCCATTTGATTACATCAATTAAGTGGAATCAATTTACATCAATATAAATATTTTGTATATTGGTAAAATAATCAGTTTTCATGAAATTTTGGTTTTGAAGTTAAGAACTTTCTCCACTTTGAAACTGTAATTACATTGTATTTTTCAAAATTATACTTAAAGATTGTTAAAAACATATACATAACATTTTGGTACACTGTGAAACCATTTTCAAAATGAAAGTATTTTTCTGGTAAGTTCATTCATAGAGAGTGAAAATAAAGCATTTTAGGACATATGTACAAATTGAATGGAATGTTTTCTTATTTTCATTCCTTAAGTAAAAGTCTGAAATATTGGTTATCCGTTATGGGATACTCTGGGTGTGTTGCTTGTGAAGTAAATCACGTATTTAGATGGTTGACGTTTTTGAAGGGGAGTTAGTGGTAGGTTATCAAGAAACTTTCCATTAGATACCTATAGGAATTGCAAGTAAATAATATTTTTGTTATTTCAGTTTAATTTCAATTATAACCCTTACTTTCACAAGTCATATATTCTTGGTTACGGCAACAGAAATCAGTAAACTTATAACAATCACTTTAAGATTTAATATTTAAATATAAATAAACTAAATAAATATTTCAAGTTAATTATTTATACAATAAAACCTTTTAAACTCCCTAAAATGAATTTGTTTTTGACAGAATTTGATAATCAACGTACACTTTTCTTCTGCTATAAACTTAATAATAGATAAATCAAAATATATTTTCACTCTATCAAAAGGCGTAAATAAAAATAAAACCAACAATAACCTTGAATAAAGTCTTAATTATGTCAAAAAAGTTTCACTTCCGAAGTTTCCTGAAAATGTTCACTTTGATCACGGCTGTTCCTGTCGCTTCTTGCAGAAGAGCAGCTCAACAGTAGCTGCAATCTTCCTCTACCTGTAATAAAAAATTGTAATTTGTAGATTTCTTCGAAATTAGATTATGAATCTTCAAAATAGTATTATAAATATTCAAAATAGTGTTATGAATCTTCAAAATAAATCTAGATATTGTATAAGGAACTTTAGGTCTAAAGCATAATTACAATTTGAAATTTGGTAAATTTTAAAATAAATCAGTAAAATCTCTTTTACTAATTTTAATAGGTCTCATTACATTAATATTATATTTTGAACAAAATTTGTTGCCTTTAAAACTACTTAAACATTCTGTCCTAGTAACTTATGGCAGTAACTCACACAAACTTGCTCGCGATGAATTTTTATCCCACTTCGTCACAGGAGACAGACTCCTCTCCTCTCCCAAGACTTGACGTACTCACTACGTTCTAATCTCATCACGGTCGTGTTTCACTTCCTAATCTCTAAGGCAGTCACAGGAGACAGACTCCTCTCCTCTCCCAAGACTTGACGTACTCACTACGTTCTAATCTCATCACGGTCGTGTTTCACTTCCTAATCTCTAAGGCAGTCACAGGAGATAGACTCCTCTCCTCTCCCAAGACTTAACCACTA
Source organism: Homalodisca vitripennis (assembly GCF_021130785.1). Classification (NCBI taxonomy): domain Eukaryota; kingdom Metazoa; phylum Arthropoda; class Insecta; order Hemiptera; family Cicadellidae; genus Homalodisca; species Homalodisca vitripennis. The sequence goes on from NC_060208.1 coordinate 54,519,221, forward strand.
CGTTCTAATCTCATCACGGTCGTGTTTCACTTCCTAATCTCTAAGGCAGTCACAGGAGACAGACTCCTCTCCTCTCCCAAGACTTGACGTACTCACTACGTTCTAATCTCATCAAGGTCGTGTTTCCCTTCCTAATCTCTACGGCAGTCACAGGAGACTGACTGCTCTCCTCTCCCAAGACTTGACGTACTCACTACGTTCTAATCTCATCAAGGTCGTGTTTCCCTTCCTAATCTCTACGGCAGTCACAGGAGACTGACTGCTCTCCTCTCCCAAGACTTGACGTACTCACTACGTTCTAATCTCATCACGGCCGTGTTTCCCTTCCTAATCTCTACGGCAGTCACAGGAGACTGACTGCTCTCCTCTCCCAAGACTTGACGTACTCACTACGTTCTAATCTCATTACGGCCGTGTTTCCCTTCCTAATCTCTACGGCAGTCACAGGAGACTGACTGCTCTCCTCTCCCAAGACTTGACGTACTCACTACGTTCTAATCTCATCAAGGTCGTGTTTCCCTTCCTAATCTCTACGGCAGCACCGGGGTTAGTTTTGTTAAAAACAACAAGTGTCCACATATCAGTGTTACTAGGGTTCTACTAATTGAACTAGATTAAATCTTTTTGGTTAGAACCCGATAACAAGCGCCTGCATCGAAAATTATACAAACTTCGACATATTCCCTATCGCTTTACAATTATAGTATAAAATTGATTTGTTTAATTTAATACTGTATTAATTTCATCTTTATATCTAAGCTTAACCGGGTTTTATAACATACGGTATAACGTCCCGTAGATTCATTACAAATTTGGGGGAATAAAATTTATAATTTTGAGAATAGTAAATAACAGTAGTTTAAATTGGATGACTGGACAACATTTTTCTAAGAAGTACACTTATGAAAATGTTGTTGTACATTAAACAGTCAACCGCTTAGCTGTACCCTCCCACCAGGAAATGTAAGCACGGCATGCCTACTGATCATTCGGGTGTCGCCTGCAGTATGAAACGGAAATCGATGCTATGTTTTATAGAGAAATAAACTATGTAGAGTCTATAGATCACAGGCCACCAGCGAGCTCTATGGTTGCAGTTACACAACTGTCTTATTACATATTCACTTATCTGCCAGACGTAACAAACTTATTTAAACAGAAATTAATACGTGAATTCTTATAACCAAAGTGGTTTTAAAAAATCTGGGTGTTTATGCAATAAAATAAAATCTTCATGTTTTGCATTCAACACGGACCAAACAACTAAAGTGTATTTACATATATATATATATATATATATATATATATATATATATATATTATGAGTATGCAGTTTTTTTACAAATTAGATTAAATGGTAATGTTTAAAAAGTATCCTTAATGCATTAAATGTTTTGTTTTGGAATTGGCAACATCACTCTCCACATTGCAACATCACTCTCCACATTATAATACTGGCCTCAAAATACTGCTCTAAAAGGGGTGAATTGCACCTTTTTCTTGGGGGGAGGGTGGACAATCGTTAATGTTATTATTTATAAAAAGGTTTTATAGATTATGATGATTATATATATATTTTATTACTGTAAGTTACAGCTAAATTTTTTTTATTAGGAATTGTGTACTAAAAGACTTGCGTTTGCGTTGCGACTCTTTCGAAGCCTGATTCCAAACGCCACTACACATGACACATTGTGACTGTCATTTTTCATACATAATAAACTCATAATTACTCTTTGTTGTTCAGCAACAGTTGCAGATATTAACTATTACAGCTGAAGCTAGGTTAGAAAATTGTTATTGGTTACTTTATTATATGTTAGAACCATCTGGGAATATATAAATGTATCAAGCACCATTAACATTAAACATACAAAAACCAGTGAGTGAGTTTTGAAAGTTTACACCTTTCAGCTCTTTTCAAAGAAACGTAAAACATAGAAATCGGTTAATAAACTAGGGTGAAATTCCCTGCACACACCCCCTTAGCTTATAAATATGTAATAGACAGTTAATTAATTGGTATATCAATTAGTATCTTATTTGATACTTAGTTCATCAATCCCTAACAATGTTCGTAGCTATAACTATTAATTAAGCAATAACATAAATAACAGTTTAGATAGATAGTTCAACAACTCCTAACAATGTGTGCCTCTATATCTACTAACTAAGCAATGACATAAATTACAATGTAGCTCCATAATTCACTAAGTAATGTTCGTACTTTTACCTAACTGACCCATAAGTAATGTGCACTAGCCCATTATTGTGCATAAAGAAGTAAGCCCTACTCATGTGAGGACGTGTATGTGTATGTGAGTAAAGACGTTGGCTGCGGTGTGTGCATTTGCGTGTGTGTGAGGGTTTTGGCGGACACTTGTTTTAAGAAATGTCAAATTGTTTAAGATATTTATAAATATCTGGAAGGTCGGCTTGAAAGATCTGATGTTTCTGATTGGTAGACGTTTTAAAATCTGTAAATATCTAGTAAATTATAAACTGCCATAAATATTTACTAGAGCATTATATATTTAGGATTTGCACTTTCTTGACTAATTGTTTATTATTATTACTGTACTTATTATAAGGTGTATATTATTAAGAATATTTTATTAAAATTAACAAGGTTCATACAAAAACAATGAAGCATGTTTTAGATAAGAATAATTTTGATAGCATTAATGTAAATAAATCAGTACTGCATAAATACAAATTAGGCGACACTTGGTTGGTACCGACAACTAGCATCTCCCACTTCCTGTGAACTAATTACCGCAACGCGAGACAGTTTGCCAAATGTTGGCACCGACCTTTAGGCCTCTTTCACACACATCGAATTTGGACGTCCGATAAAATAACGGGCGATATTTTATCGTTTGGGTGCCGCTTGCACACACATCGATTTTTTACCGTTCAGAAAGTTATTCGAGTAATATGGTGTGCTGTAGTGAGTGTTGTATTGCTTCTCTCTAATGAAATAAAAAACGTGTTGTGGCTATGTGGTTCCTATACCGCCGTATAAAGCGTCGTAGGATTAAGCGGAAGTGCTGGATACATCCGATTAATAAAACAAGGGAACAGGTGGGAACCTTTCACACCGCCCTTTTTGAAGAACTTCGACGTGATGGAAATAAGTTTTTTAATTTCTTTAGAATGTCTACGGTTTCGTTTGATGAACTTCACGACAAGTTAAAAGATGTCATCAAACACGAAAAACACTAAATGAGGAATTGTATTCCCACACAGGAAAGGCTTGCTATTACGTTAAGGTAAGTAAAAAATTATTAAAAATTCTAACTAACACGTTTTAGAGCTAAACTTTAATTAATAATGATAATACAAATGTTTGTTTAAATTTATTTAGTTGAAAAGAGAAAGGCTTTCGACATGAAACAATCTTATTTTTATGTGATGCGTCAAACTCAATTAATTTAAAATCTGATATTAAAAAAACTTTGGTTATGAGCTACAAGCTGTTTATACTGTACGTCAAGGGCTGAAGTTTCATCGATATTACAATGGAACTCTTCAGAGTTAATTTAATTCATGTGTACAATTTATAAATTAACTTGATTAGTCCTAAAGATGTGCACTGCAAAATTAAGAAAACGTTAGCAATTAATGTACATGACACAGTTTGTATCGCAAAAGCAACTTTAATTTGTATAGCTGCTAGCTGTAAAGTTTAACAAAAGTAATTATACAACCTGTAAAACCTATGTAACGCAATGATTAGGGGGAATATAAACTAACATGGTATATAATAAAAATTATATTTATTTATTGCATTTAAAGAAAGACCAAACAAAATAAATTGAAGCGCATGAAAAGTCAACACATAATAAGAAAAATTGTATAATCTATTCATTGCGCAATAGAAAAAAAAACGTATTATTAGAAGTGTATGGAAATTCAAAATATAATAATATTTAAATTGAGGAAATCATAAAATATTTCTTGTTACAAAACAACTTAATTTTTAATGTAAACTAAGAAAAGTCCAATCCAATAGAGTCGGTGCACACAGATAGGGATGGTGAAAGGCTCCCCGAAGGGGTATTATCTGGAGATGTTGCTGATGCTGAAGTGTTATCAAATTGATGATAAAACGGTGAAGTATTTTGTTGCGTCTGAGGTTGCTGTTTCATCGAAGAACTGACCTGCTGATTAACAGGTGTATTGGGAATGTTGTTTTTCGGGGTGATAAACCTGTTGGTGGGGAAATGCTGCATTTAACTGATTTGCAAATAACTGTGGCGGATGATTAGGAAAAGGCGTTGGAGGATGGGAAAACGATGGAGGTTGTGAAAAGGTATAGGTTGGATGGTAGTAGGGAGGTGCTTGGGTGGTAACTGAGAACTTCTTTTTTTTGTCATTTATTTTAGAAATCACTTGCAGCACACCCATTTGAAATTCAAGAACATCATTGTCATCAAACTTACCAAGATGAGGTAAAAGTCCTTGGAAGAACGACATGTGGGGCATTTGGTTTTGGCTCTTCTAAAGCTTTTAAAAAATTTTTAACTCCACGTCATCTGGGCGGCGGCGTTTTCTACCTGAACTTGCTAGATTCTTGCATTTTCGGTTTTAGTCCTACTACCTCTTCAGTTTCTTGCAAACCTGGATGAATCTGCTCGACTTCATCACCTCCGTTATCGTTGCTAACATTAGAGTCTTCCAAACTTTCAGTTTACTTTCCTAGACTGATACAGTTTGTTCCAAAAACTGCATTTGGTCCGCGTACACATATTTTTTTATGGTAGGTGCTCCAGATCCACTTTTCTTAAATGCATTTCAGCTTCTTTTTTGGATTTTCGAAAAGGCATCGCGGAGATTGGTCCATCTCTTCGTTACTGCCGTTCCTAAAACAATAAAAATTAATGTACACAACAATTTATAATTAGGTGCTGACTGAATAAAAGGAACTATTAAATGTATAAAGATTGTTTTAAATCTCCACAAGTGTCAATTTATTTTATTTATTTTAATTTTTCAGTGTATTATCATTTATTTATTTACAACAATTGTACACAGAATTTTATTATGTATTTCAGTAACGTTACTTTTTCCCATTGCTGAAAACTTGTAAACATAAAAACAAAAAAACGACGAGAATACGAAATGATCATATTAGCTGAAAATTATATACTTTATGCACTTCAAGTTATAAAAAAAAATTTACTAGTTTTAAATTCACTATTACAAATTTGATTTATACAGTCTATAATAATTACTTGAAACTTTTTAGTAAAGCAATGTTTTACTATACTAAATTGTTATAATGAAATAGCTTATTATTAATGTTTTTTTCCCAGATATCTTGCAAGTGGTTGCACCTTCACTGATCTACATTACTACTTCAGAATTGGCATCTCTACTGCAAGTGAGATAGTGAGAGAAGTATGCGGAGCTATTTGGACATTTTTGAAGAATGAATGTATTCCTGAACTCTCCAAACAGAAATTTGAGTCCATTGCTTCTGATTTTGAGAAGCATGCAAACTTTCCACATTGCTTAGGGGCAGTCGATGGAAAGCATGTTCGCATAATTTGCCCAACTAGAAGTGGATCCATGTACTTTAATTACAAAAACTATTTTTCTGTAGTTTTAATGGCAGTAGCGGACTCAAAATACCGATTTGTCTATGTAAAACGTTGGGAGCTTTTGGCAAGGATTGCGATCCCTCTATTTTCAAACAATCCACTCTTTGGCAATCTGTAATTACAAATTCATTGCCATTACCCGAAGAGAAATGCCTATCGGGAAACCGAGTCTCCAAAAGTTCCCTACTATTTTGTTGGAGATGAGGCATTTGGAGCCTTCATAAACATTTGATGCGGCCCATTCGGCGGGACACATCTAACAATCGAAAAGAGGATATTTAATTATCGTTTGGTGTAGGGCTAGGCGTTATGTCGAGTGTGCTTTCGGGATTTTAAGCAACAAATGGCGTATCTTCCACAGGCCTATAAACGTTGAACCTGATTTTGCAATTGACATTATAAAAGCGTGCATCGTTCTTCACAACTTTGTTCGTGATCGGGTTGGGTATTTACCAGAGGATACCACAACAATCACTGGATTGGAGGATTTGCCAAGAGAAGCTACAACACGAGGTGGACTTCAAGCCAACAGCGTTCGAAACATATTAAGCCAATACTTTGTAACAACTATTGGCGCTGTTCCCTGGCAAATGAGTAAAATATAAATAATAAAGATGAACATTAACAGTTTACAATTACTACTATAACTTAAATATAAATACCTAGTACCTTATGTATACCTTAAAACTATCGTTACCATTAAATAATTTCACAAGAATTTCATTTCGATTATATTAATTAGTTAAAAAGGTTATTCTAGATTAATATAATTATATTTAAAGATGCTGTTAAAAAGAATTAATAAAGTATTTATAATAGTGTACTTACCGAATATATTTTTTTTTTCTTACCTCCATTTCTTCAAAATCACTATTGAGTACACAGCACACACTCTCTCCAGGCATCTCTGGTCGCATTCCTGTCTTTAAAAATATCTAAACTTTTTGTCCACACACACTGGTTTGGCTTCCACTAGGGAAATAAGCACGTCATTATCAATAGCAAATTCTCCATCCATATTAAACAAACAAGCTGGGCACAGTTACAGTTTAACAGCGATTGTGCAGGGAGAAGGCGCAGTGAGAAGTGAGGAGTGAGGACGGACGGTAAAATATCGATATGTCTGGAAGCGCACGAATAGACACGTACGCCACTGTAAGGACGGCAACGGCACGGTGCCGTTGGTCTGCCAGTGGCAGTGGACGGCTGCTAAACGGCATTTTATCGTTTGCCGTTCAGAGATCGTCTAGTCTGAAAGCTCCCGTTTACTGCTAATGCGCCACTATTGGAATTTGGACGGTCGATAAAATATCGGACGTCCAAATTCGATGTGTGTGAAAGAGGCCTTAGAGTAGACCTTCCATTCTTACCTTTTGCTCTTTACTCTGCAGTTTGGATGCCAAAACTTTGTAGTCATTTGATTGTTATAGCATTCTATGTGTTATCCAATACAATGCCAAAATATGGTATCTAGCAGCAAGCATAATTGCACTCATAATTAAATAGGTATATTATATATAAATTTAAATTCATTAAATAGAGAACTCAAGCTTAAAAATAAAGAAGAATTTAAAATTTGGAGCAAAAACTTAGAGGTAGTGCTGTCTGTATATAGTTGTAAATAATTGGCTACCACTGCACAATACTTCTTTCCTACGGTCGTCATTGGGAGTGCCGATTGCCGAGTGGTCTAAGACATTGAACTTTGAATCTGAGTTAGAGATAGCGCAAGTTCGAATCCTGTCTGTGACCGTTGTACTTTCTATCAGTATCATCAATCTTGTACTGTATCTACTCTCCCCCTTATTCTGTTTGATAAGATCCTCGCACAGGCCAGTGGCCCATGAGGACGGACAGAATAAGGCTCAAAAGGGGATTGGCCTCTCATAAAAAATAGTGGATGTGTTACAAGATTTTCTCTTGTATATAAAATACCATTTAGTAAGAAAATGTTCACTTATTTGCTTGAATAGACAGTTTTTAAGAATATTATTGACTTAATGTGTAATTTTTATTTGAGAATAACGTTGGCTTGTAACTTGATGTATCCATTAAAATATTACAAAATAATAAATTGAGTATTACACAAGTTTCATCCTACTGTATTGAGGGTTCCTTGATTCTTGGTTTATCTTAGACCCTGGAAGTTTTTAATTCCCACTATTTGTATTCTCATATCTCTTAATATTATGTGACTCCTCACATTGCTTTAACTTAAATCTTACACTTACAATCTGAAAACACAGATTACGTTTATGATGAAATTAAAGAATATTCTAATAGTTTCAAATTAATGGTTAGTAAACATGTTCAAAGGGTTTATCAGTATATCTTCAGTATGTTGAGAGGGTGTATATCGACTACTAATTGGTTTGCCATGTGCACTGTGCAGATCGCGGTCGAGTGGTACTTGGACGACTATGTGACCCGTATCGCTATCAGAGACCTTCGCAAGAGACACAGACTTGCGGAAGGTCTGCGCAACCCCGGACTTCTCACAGAGGCTGACGTAGCTGCCGTCTTCCTCGTGCCCATGAACGGAGGAATCTGGACCCTCTGTGTCTCCCTGACCCGTGAGTGCTATACATTTAATCACTTTGAACCTCTGGATCGATTTGCTACCACATGAGTGATATTTTGAAGCTACAATTTATATTTAATAAACATCCATAATCTTCAGGAAACCAGACTAGTATTTACAGGACGTCTTGGAGACGGGAAGAAACTAAAGTTGCAACAAGATGTGTTCAGAGATAGCGTGAACAAGGACGTAGGATGTATTCAATACCTCCACATAGTCTTGGAGGTATTGAATACAAGTATTACTTGGAAAGAAAAAGTGCAGAATCCTTGACTGAGGTTTAATAAATTTCATATTTACATTTTTAGGTAGGTGAACAACATTTTTTATTTTAATATTTTCACTATTTAAATATACATTTGAAAATCACATAGTCTTCTCGCTTATGGAATGTTTTATATACATACATTCGAAACCTCGTATTTCCAACCTAAAAATCACTCTCCAATAAAAGATTTATATACAGGGTGATTAAACCCCGTAATCAACTCATCAAAAACATACATTTAACTTTTTTAAATATATGAAGCTGAGTTGCTGCTTACATTACAATGTGGGTTTTGTATAAGAAGAAAATGTGTAAATGTTTTTCATCTTGGAGCAAGGAGTCTTCTATGTATGATTTTTCGGAACAAAGGTGGCGTGATGTCCGTCATCCAGAAAAAATGGGTACCACTGTGTCTATGTCTCCAACCCACGTAACGTTTGTCACGCTTCTCCTTAGACTGGCGAACGTCTTTCTCCCAAACAGGTCATAATCCCTCGCCGAGTGTATTCCCTACTTGGATCTTAAAATTTTGCAGTAAGATATAGTAACGCTACCCCTGTTAGGATGTCTGTATGGAACATAGAAATAAAAACTATTTTTCTGACTATACATAAAACCGGGTGTAAAAACTGTAAAAGTATTTTAGAGTGTATTTGATTTAAAGTGGAAGAGGAATTTCCTAGCAACTTAACTTCGATTAGATGGGTTTATTAGAACCATGAAACAAGCATAGTAAAAATTGCTTACAAAAACAAGTGTTTGAGAAAGAATGCATCTTTAAAGGTTAAATAAATAAAGTTGTTTACTATTAAACAAACAGTAAAAACCATCTTCCTTGTTAAATTTTATTCATCTAGTTAGTTCTTTTATAAGTTTATTTATTATCAAGGCAGAATAGAAAAAGTGAATTAATCCCTTCCATTGGCTGGCTCTTTTGCCATAATTATTAAGACCTTGCTGAATACGTATGTATTTCTAAGTGTAAATATCGTCCCTCGAAAAAAGAATCTGGAATCTTCCTCACTAAATACAGGTACGAGTAAAACTGTACGACTGCAAACCATTCAACGTTCACTCACAATTGTTAGGGGGTATATTCACTGACTGAAAAAGACGTGGAGTACATAAACAACTGATATTTTAATAAACAAAATTGTATGTTTAGTATTAAATATTACGTTATGTAATGTTTTGTTTTGCCTATCATAAAGCCACAGGATTAAATATTGAAGTTATACGAATAATGATCTCTGTTAGAGATAAAACAACTGTTTATGAATCACATGTAGTGTAATAGAATACGTGTTCAGCAGTGAGTATTATGCCATTTATAATGTTGTACAGTGAACACGATTTTTAAAATACCTAAAATAACGCGATTTGTATTTAGAAATACAGTGTATCGGGAAAATGTACTACCTCTAACATTGTAAATACAGAGGCAAATTACAATATTAAGTTGTATTTCACATTTGCTGCATGTATCTGCGTGAAACAAACAGATATCAAGAGTAACATTACAAAGAAACTAATTATAGTACTTCCTGGAGGGGTTGCGTGGTTGTAACACAGAGTTGTAACTTTAGTAATACTAATATAATTAATTATCATTTACGTTATTCGTCCAATGAGTCAATTACTTTATAAATACAAGGTATACCAAGCATCCACAAACTGATAACATCCTAACTGTGTGTTTTTTCATAAACATCACTTTTACTTTACATAAAATAATTTTTGTTGTATTAGTTATATCATGTGTGTGTGTGTGTGTGTGTGTGTGTGTGTGTGTGTGTGTGTGTGTGTGTGTGTGTGTGTTTGTGTGTGTGTGTGTGTGTGTGTGTGTGTTGTGTGTGTGTGTGTGTGTGTGTGTGTGTGTGTGTGTGTGTGTGTGTGTGTGTGTGTGTGTGTGTGTGTGTGTGTGTGTGTGTGTTTAAGGCCAAAATCTCTTTTATGTCAAACTGTATTTGAGATATTGAGATTTGAGATACCCATTCAAATCTCATGAATACACTGAGCCAGAAGAACTCGTATTTTAAATAGGTTTCTCCTATTTGAGCAATCCAATCTTGGCGGTTAATTCATGATCAATGATCTTAAACGACGTCTTTAAAATTTTACTATGCACCAACGGCGGAACATTTTCGTAAACCAGTACTTTTTCTAATAATGATGTCTTTCCGAATCCGTCACAAATAATTATCCATACGGGAGTGTTGATAGGTGTCATAATTTTTAAGAATCAAAACTATCCCTCGCCGTAGAAAAAATATGTACTCGAGTTTAATTTCAGTTTTAGGATCGAACTGACATCGTTTTAATTATGTCTATTCAAAATACGACCAGTGAAGATACGTCTTACATACCTCCATGGTCCCATAGAAGAATATTAGACAAAGTAAAGTGTGTTTCGATCCTGCATATTTGTCTCTAAAATGGCGAGTAAGTAGTAACTAGTGATTCTAAGTGCTTTAATAGCAATCAAACCTGCCCATTGCACCGACAACCAACAATGTATGTATGTTACATACATACATATAAATATTTATGTGGAATTGAGTATGTATTTTATCAACCTAAATGTACGGGAGGAGAAATTTTTGATTATTAATCAATATGATACATAAGAACAAAGCTTTATAAACCTTTAAAACAATATTTAAAGCTTAACAAACAAACCTCATGACGTCGATTGCAATAGGCAGATTAGTATACAAAATGTGCTTAAAAGTGTGTAAGCAGTTAACAAATATATTGATTTCTAACCTTATTTTTAAAAGTACGTAATTGGTCAGACGATTCCAAAAACGTTGATAAAAGTTTCTTGCTTACAATTCTGCATATTTTTAAGAATTTGTTCTATACGATTTATTTGTTCCTTTTTAACAAGAGTTAAAATTAATTACTATTGAATTGTAATAAAGTGCTACCGTTACTTTTTATTTATTGTAAAATATATTTTAATGCGTCACAGAAAGGAACGTTGTGTTACTAGCATGATATTTAGTATATAAAACCAACAAGTATTAAATATTGAACGCCGAGAAAGTTCAGTGACGTTGCGAGATAATTATTATATGCTAAGTGTGTGGAACTGAGGAAGAGGCCTCCCCTGTGTTCAATTGGTGGTAGAGAGAGAAAAAAGAACAGATGGAAAAGAAAAGACGGACCGGACCGCTGGGGTTTTTATAAGAGATCCAAGTAGAGTTTATATTCAGCTAGTGATTGCGTTGTCAGGACCCGGTGGAAGGGTTAGTGTGGGGGGGGGAGGGGGAGGCAAACTGTAACGGATGTTTCACTGAGTTTTTAATTTTTTCAACTTTCCGCTTTGAGAGCTGCGTCATGTCCGCCTTGAGTACTGGGAATTTGTTTCGCTGTAGCGGTTTAATTAAAGAAAAGTTAGTCACCTTTTCCAACAAAATTTCCACAAAAAGTGTGTAACAAATGTTGTAGATAATGTAATACAATTCAGTACAAATAAGATGGTATTATTAATTGTATGCATGTATGAAAATACTGTCAACATAAATTAAGTATGTAGTAGTGGTAATTAAGTCTTGATGTTCTGTTTAATTCATAGAAATGTCGGACATTTGCTTTATTATTAATAATATATTGAAATTGATATAATGATTTCAGACGTTTGTGTTTTATCTTATACGTGACTGTGACTAGCGTAAATGAGAAATCACATCAAATATGTTGTGTACGAAATCCATACACACTAGCCTATCTAGAAAGAAGACTGAACATACTGGAGCACATATATTACAATATTTTTTCACTGACAGTTAAAAGAAAGTGTTTAGCAAATATGCAATGGTAAATATAGTTATTATTTACAGTTTCGTATGAGAAGTCAAAAGTAAAAAACCTAAGTATTTGGGATTTAAGAAAAGTCATTACAAAAATATGATAGAAACTAAAATCTTATTTTTGTTAATAGTGAACGTAACTATTGACGATTTTTATACGACGACTACTCTAGTATGTAAATTTCAAACTCATTCGTTCCGCATATGTCAACTCCATACTCCATGTATATCTTTGTATTTCAGAATATGTTCTGGGGAGATTTTACATGAGTTTAGGGACACACAGTAAATTTTAACTCAAGGTATAATGGAGACAATAATGACAAGAACTACTTCTAGGCTACCGAAGTATAAATGGTGCCAGTAGGGTTTAAAAGGTAAAACCAAATAATGTTTGCGGGATCCAATACGGACGAGAGTAAACAAGTATATCAGATTTAATCTGGTCTAACGACCCGACTCGTCGCAAAAAGTAATTTCAGTGGGGATCAGTGTAATAAGGTCATGTTTGCCGAGCAGACCTTCGACACACTGGCACACACATACGAGCTTACAATCAATATGTAGCCAGCTCCCTTCCTGCTGATACTAAGCTTTTATGGCTCGTCTTAATTCGAGGATTTTACGTAAATTTGTTAATGCTGCTAAATATATTATCATAGCATATTGAATTTTGCAGCCAAATAAAATTATTCTGATAATCTTCCTCTCATATGAATAAAATCATAAAACTTAAGCTAAATAACCGTAAAATACTAATAGACATTAAACAGTTTTTATACCTATTTCTCGGTGGTAATATGTATACAGAATATTAAATTATTGCCAAGTTTAAGAGTAATTGTACACATTTAAGCCGTACAGTATTGATTATAGAATACAATATTAAATCAATTATTTTTTTATTAATTTACGTTGAATATCTTTAGCATTTATCGTTTTTTTTAACCAATAGAATTGTTGCTAAGTATATAAATATTCATATATTGAAATAAGATATTTGTTTAGCTGTTGCGTAGACCTGCGGTGAATACTTTCACCATTACAAATAGCTTAACATAATGCTGAGAGAGTTGGACAATATTGTTTGTGTTTTGTTAATCCATATAAATTTTAATGCACTCAAAGTCTCTAATTTTTCACATAACACCTATGTCATTATTTACATGCAAATCTGGGTTGTTTACAAAATATCGATAACAATACCAAATATCTATTACTTCTCAATTTCAATAAAACTTCTCCATTACTGCTAAATTAATATAAGTTTATTACAATATACAATATGTGTGTGTGTGTGTGTGTGTGTGTGTGTGTGTGTGTGTGTGTGTGTGTGTGTGTGTGTGTGTGTGTGTGTGTGTGTGTGTGTGTGTGTGTGTGTGTGTGTGTGTGTGTGTGTGTGTGTGTGTGTGTGTGTGTGTGTGTGTGTGTGTGTGTGTGTGTGTGTGTGTGTGTGTGTGTGTGTGTGTGTGTGTGTGTGTGTGTGTGTGTGTGTGTGTGTGTGTGTGTGTGTGTGTGTGTGTGTGTGTGTGTGTGTGTGTGTGTGTGTGTGTGTGTGTGTGTGTGTGTGTGTGTGTGTGTGTGTGTGTGTGTGTGTGTGTGTGTGTGTGTGTGTGTGTGTGTGTGTGTGTGTGTGTGTGTGTGTGTGTGTGTGTGTGTGTGTGTGTGTGTGTGTGTGTGTGTGTGTGTGTGTGTGTGTGTGTGTGTGTGTGTGTGTGTGTGTGTGTGTGTGTGTGTGTGTGTGTGATCTCCGTTAATATACATCTTATTTTGGTTTATTGTTGACGAATGCCTGACTGACTATTTAAGTAAGCTTGTTTCTTTTCTAGTCAAAAGTTAATTTCTTATTAGTTATAGAATTCATTATTGTTTCAATGGGATGTATTAAAATCTAGAACATTTGAGCTTAGTATGAATTGTAAGAATGCCATCGAGACAAAAACGCTCTATAAATGTTGTTTGATGATCCAAATTGGCCATTAATGTTTTATTCTGGAGAAAAAAACACTAATTAAATATTTCTGTCAATAACATTCTGTTCGATGATTCTAGCTAATAATATAATCGACGTAGGAAACATTTAACCAAAATAGGAGTACACCAAACCACGTAGCGCGTAATATTATTCGCTAAGGTTTCTTGAAGATTTCAAATCAAGAGCTGATTTTAGTCTCGAAATGTTCTGCGTACAGATAGACAGACTGACAATCAAACAGAAAAATTTCATCACCCTCAAACGGAAGTCAAAGAGAGATTATATCAGCCTACTGAGTGATAGGCTTCATTAACGCTCAGCGAAATCCCATGGTTGGACATGTACCATTATAGAACACATTCTTGTCTATATAGAAATAAAGTTTCAAGCAAAATGTAAAATCTACAGATACAATGTTTGTTCATTAAGCCAGAACTTATAGCAGTGTTCAAGTAAAACGTAGTTAGCTAGGAAGGTTACTGCAATGCAAGAGTATGCTGAAACCAAATCTTTTCACCGAGTGTTAAAATTGACTTTCCAGTCTATTATTATTTTTTCATTTCACTGTATAATACAATTGTTATATGTTAAAATCTCATTGGGTTATATTCAATTAAAAAAAGTTATTTTGCTATTTTATTGTTGCCATCATGGTTACCTATAAGACTAATCTTAAAATATTCGATAAACATTCATTGCCAAAATTCACCGAGTGACATGCACCATAATCGAATTCAGTGTTGTTTATATAGAAATGAACTTTCACGCATATTTTAAGTTTCTATATTAGTTTGTTTCTGAAATAAGACAGGCAATCATAAATGAAATTTTTCTAGCCGAGGGAATAATAGGTTTCGCTAATGCTCAGCCAATTAAGACGCTTATTAATAAACACGCCCAGGAGGATGAACACCCTTGATTTTCTGCTCAAAGTTTCTTGAAGGATGGTCTCCGATAGAAGGTTCAAAACGAAATATGCACAGTACACATGGAAACTTACCTTTTAGTTTCAAATACGTGGTTAAGACAAAAATGCCAATCTAATAAAAGGGATACAGTGTTTCACAATAATTATTTATTTAAATTGTATTAAAGCCGGGTGCTCAGTGAGAAGGAGCCGATTCCACCATAGTTTTGACAGTTCAACTTCTATGATTGTATTACAAGTACTAGTGTTGATAACGCAATAAGATTTTCAGTAGCCTACGTCCGAGAATTTATTAGAAAGTGTTAAATAAAGAATGTCTTTTATTAAAGACTTAATAATAGTGTCGAAGTCTTCGCGTTATAAATATAATTTGACTTTAAGTTTAACCAGGGGTTGTAACAGTATACCAGTTATTTATTTGTTTATTTTCATATCTCACCAGTTGTTTTGCTTAAAAAAGTCATAGACATTGTTCATTGTTAAATGTGCACTGAAAATATTTTTTTAAACTGTGAACATGAGTTTGATTGTAAACAACTGCTATAAATGGAAACTCTAAGATTACAAAGTATAAACGTGCTAATTAAAAAGAAATTTTGTTTCTTGTATTAATTTTAATTCGTGTGTTTAATATTGTTTTGAACTCATACGGATTTTATATGACCTACTCTGTCCATTCACAACTCTACAAGTTGCTTAGAGTTACACTTTAAGCATTTAGATGCTTAAACTTTTAGTAGTTATAACTTCTAGCTGACAAACTCTTTCAGCGGTAAGACTCATTTTGGTGTAACCTGTAACTGTGGGTATTTTCAGTTTGGTTAGTTTTATGTAACTCTTGGTGTGGTGGCACAAGTAATGCGACCTGCTTAATTAATGTATTATATTGTTAACTCACTGTAATAGAGTCAATCATTTTTGTAAAATGTAGTAAACAAATAGTAAAAGATTATAGGGTGGGTAGAAAGAGAGAATATTTAGATTGTTGATATTGTACCTATTAGTGGTTTTACAAATCTACGGTCATAATCTGTTTGTATTACGGTTAAAATTAAATATGAACTGAACAATCCCGTGTTCAAACTAACATACAAAAACCTGCAAGTAAATAAAAGTTAGATAAACTAATATATTTGTATCTATTCCTATAAAATGTTAACAAGAAACAAAATTAACATTTCAACAAACATGTTTAATATATACGAACATGAAATATACTTTTGAAAATATTTATATTTTATTAAAAAATCATAAAGTGTTAAAACAAAAGATTTAAATTATTTCTAAAATTAAATATTTATATTAAATATAAATATAGAACCGTAAAGACATGAAATCAAATTATAATAAAATAACGCATAAATATAATATTTTATATTTATATTCAATCCCTGTGATACACCAAGAAAATACGTATCAGATAAGTACAAGAAAGATGAATGTCACTATATTAGATTTAACCTTCTTAAAGGTGGGTGGGTTGTCCTTCTGACAGTCTGTGCTTAACTCTTGATAGAAAGGTCCTACGATACCTGAAAAGATTGAAATAAATTGGTTTATGGTCAAAGGAAGAACCCTAATGATTTTGGGGTCAAAAGATCAAAGAGCAGTTTGTCCGTCTGTCTATCCGTTACTTTTTGTCGGAAATTATATTCCATGGACTATATTTTTAAATGAAGGGAACTTTCTACGCTTATTATGTACAGAAACAAAATGTAACATAAGTTACTCAATAAAAATCTCAAATTTCATTAAAAACCGACAAGGAATACTAAACTTATCACGACAAAGGTGCTGTGGTATTCTATTAAGGAGGAGACGATTGCTTGCATTGTCGCTGGATAACAGGGCTTGCATGCAATTTGAAGCAATGCGCTGTGTTGACTGAACTAATGAAGTGATCGTGGCTTGACTACCAGTCTGATAACTAGATTCTCACAAACGTGTCTGTTGATTCTGGGTTCTTAGATTTACAGTCCTACTGTTGAAAATTATTTTTATTTTGTAAGTCATTTGACAGGTTTTAAGGTCATCCAATCATACGATGTTAGTTTGGTTACGTAAACACATATGTGACAGAAACGGAAAAATAAAAAAAAAAATATGGTTTTAAATGTACGGTTATGTTTTAAAGTAATTTCTCTTTGTTGTAGTGGTAAAATGCTCACCAAGAAAGTGAAAGATCCGGGTTCCAGTCCCGGAGGAGAAAGTAATTTTTGTGATTAAATCTTTGTCAAAATTAAATAAGGCTATTGCCCGTATTTTATTATTTGCTGAGCGTTAGTGAAGAGGATTGGAAGATTTATTTCTGACTGTCCACATGATATATTGAAAACAAACTGAGCTGTGTACTTAAAAGTTTGCATTTATATACAATTAACACTGAGTACGATGATAGTGCATGTCACTACATGGGATGTGGTTGAAGATTTAGTGAATACTTTTCATTGGTATCATGGGTGACCAAAACATGAAGGCAACGATAAAATAGTGGATTAAATAAATTTGTAAAGAAAAAAAAACAAGCTTGTGAGATTTTGACATGTGACACGTTTCAATGTTAAAAGTTCGATGACATGATTGGATTACAGCTCACTCTTGCTTTGTTATTCCCTCCCTAGCTCAACAGAATTTTTATTATTTAAATACTGACATGAAACTTAACTCAATGAACATAAATGTGAATTTAACATGTGACAAGATATCTCGAGAAAACTCTCATCTATAAAGCATTAAATTTTGCATGAAACTTTATTTCTACATAGACAATTCTGCATAGACAAGATTAAATTCTATGATAGTGCATGCCCATCCATCGAGTTTTTGCTGAGCGTCATTGGAGCATATTACTCAGTAGGCTCTCTTTTTGTTGGAGTTGTAAACATTTTTTTCGAATTTTTTTCCTGTCTGTCTGTCTATCCACAGGACATCTGTAGAATGAAAAGAGCTATAGATTTTTAATTTTGCAAGCAACATCAGCGAGGCCTGGTGTGGTGTAATACAAACTTCGATTTACATGCTGAAAGTTAAATTGTTAACTATGAATAGATTTTTTTAAATATAATTATTTTGTTACAACTTGTGTTAATTCTAATGTTAGTATATAAAAAGTAGATTTTAATATTTCAAAGGCATTGGATTGATTTCAGTCCAGAAAAATTAAAGTATATTATTGTTATGAGCGTGCATACCGCACAAAATAAACTACGCATGTGGGTTTTAACACATTCGCTACAAGGCCCTTACACAATATAACTGCTGTACGTTCCAATATTTAGACACTGTGTTGAATGGCAGCCAAAGTATTTATAATTTGCAAGTTAAAAATACATTATTATGTACTACAATTTTTAAGTTTTACTTATTTTATTCTCAAATTTGTTACTTCCAGTTAGTTTAACGACACAGCGTGTGTGGCTCGTAAAGAACGTTGAAATATAAAACCATATATGCGATCAACAAGTATTTATATTCACCAGCACTTTTAGTCATATAGAAAATTTACCCGATTGTATGAGTATTTGTAACGGTTGCCATAAAATAGGAAACAATAGCGGATCTCCTCCGCTATATGTATATAGAATTTAATATAATGTCAACATAATACGATGACATAACAATTTATATTCAATTGATATTATATAAGATTGAAGGCATATCTCTTTATACTCACATTTAACCCTTCCATCGAATATCCCTCCCCCTCCCCCATCCAGTCTTATCCCATTCTAATATTACTATCGTCTACTACATTTGTCACAGCTGTTCTCTCTAATGAACTGACTCACTTACTTCACCTATCTTAATGGTATTCATTTCTGGAATCTAAATATTTAACTGAAGATTCAAAGAATGAGATAGTAATATCTCAAAAACAAACTATTAAATTAAAAAAAAAAAAAAAAAAAAAAAAAAAAAAAAAAAAAAAAAAAAAAAAAAAAAATAGTGTTCCGTGCAAAGAACATAGAGACCATGTATCACAACATCAAATCTATTCATAGTGAAAACCTCTGGATTGTTAAGCTTTGCATTAGCTAGTATTGATTAGCTAGTATCAACACTAGCTAATCACTTTGACAATCCTTAGTTTAGCGTTTTATGCATGTAATCAGTGTATTATATTTTCTAAATCAATCAACGTTCCAAAGACTGGTGATAGACGTAAATTTAGTCTTCTTCTATGCATCCGTGACCAAAGATGGTCTGATTTAGAACGAATCCGATATTACAGCACCAAAAAAGGATTGTTAAAACGAAACAGTAAATATTTAAAATAAAATCACAACTCTGTTACTTATGGAGCAGGATACAAATTACTATTATTCTGGAATGCTTTAAACATTTCATAAGCTTAATGCATTAAACAGTTCTTAATATCTGAAACGATTTTGAGATATCGATTACATTTCAATCTCTCAAGGAAGAAATTAGTAAAGTTTCAGTTACCACAGAAGCTACCTGCTTCTTCCGACTGAGCCAGAAGTTCCATTGTCTTTTTTAGTTACATTCTTGCATAATACAAATGATATACGGGAGTTCTACATTTAATGAAATTCCCTTAGTGTTTCCATTGTTTTTACAAAGCCAGAGATCGAGTTGATCAGCTCCGATGGTTTCGCTCAAAGCCGTGTTCTTTAACACGGAGGTCACGTCTCACCTATCGCAGCCAATCCAACTACAATCAGGTCTTCAACAATTGTCGAGTCGTCAGCTGATTTATCCAACACCGAAATGGCATTGCTGTTTTTATACATAAAATAATGGGGGTTAATGTTGTCATAGTACGTCATAACGTGCAACTATGGTTGATTTTAAGAACTAAAAATAAACTTTTCTTAAGTTAAATTTTGGAACTTAATTAGTTTAATCTCAAGACGTACCGTATTTAAAGGATATTTGATTTGATAAACAGTGCATAGCTTTTCTAAAACGTTCTTGAACCTAATTTACTTAAAGGTGGTATCAGAATGTTAACTATTTTATGATAATCCTGCCTTACTTTCTAGCAAACTTCAACTAAACTTTAGTACATAAAACGTTCGTTAGTAACCAATTTACTAACACTTTCGATACTATTAACATAAGGAGACTAAAAATTTTAAGCGTTTTTTTGCGTTGACAATCCTTATACGATGTGAACCAGAAACTTTTTTGAAATTGTATTTCTTTCATACACCACACACCGCATGGCTAAATATTATTTTGCTATGCAAATGGTTAATAATAATTTTAATATTATAATAAGATCAGATTAGTTGTTCTAACAGTAGCCGATGTAAGCTAAAAAGGAAGGCCTACTTCTCAGCTTCTCAGTTGCAATATTTCGAAATTGAAAATTAGTATCTTTTAACTGACGATTTGCCGAATTTATCACACTTCCCAGAGGACCTTTGGTTTTAACTAATTTCCCAGGCTCCGACTGTTAGCATTTCCATATTTTAAATATTAAAATATGGAATGCTAACAGTCTGAGCTATTCCATAAAATATGGATAAATCCATATTTTATTCCATATTTTATGGCAATTCCAGATATTGCCATACAACCATCTGAGTACCCTAAAGTGATGATTTAACAGAGCAGTAAGTACGGTACGGTTAAACTGTAAGTAATTATATATTTTAGCTACTAGACAGAACCATCTGATCTAGGTGGCGATTTCACAGAGTTTGCGATTCTATCAAAGGCCAATCCAATTTTGAGTAGTACCAAGATAATTTTGTTCAATAATTTACATTTTAATAATTTTATTAATAATTTTTTACATACATGCAATGTAGTGTTTCATACTAATAATCGTAGTTACAAACACACGCGACGCACAAACAGCGCACACGCACACACACGTGCACGCAACAGTGAAATATTGGATACGGAAAGGCAAATTTAAAAAACGGAGTCAACTACAAAAACACTTAGCCCATAGTGTAATGCATGCAAGTTGCAACTTATTAGTTGCATTCATATCCCAGTTCCATTCTTCAAGATCGTAGTTAAGTTCAATAAAAATCACGAGCACGTTTTATTGCATGCAAGAGGTGCAAGACCACATGCGATGCAGCAATTTGAGACCAAGAAATAAACTACAACTGTACTTCGTGACTTGAGCACAAATATTCGGTGGGTTTGCAGATAAACAAATTCAACATTGTTATTATTATTATTATTATTATTATTAGCTAATATGGAAAGGTTTAAGTATTGGTTCTAGCCAGATCGATATCACTTCCTGTATTTGTTTTATTCTTGTTCATTTTGTCGATTATATTTTTATGTAGGTTTTATAGAAATCTGCCTATTGCAATCGTCCTCAAGACGGAATTTACAGGAGATCTTTTGTATTTTCTTTGATCATAAAGCGAGCTTGAAAATACAATAATTGCCATAAATTTTTAAATATCCATTCTTAACTTGGTAAAAATACACTCAACTCATGTGTTAACAAGTTGTGTCAGCACATAACTTGGCTAATTTCGTTAGTCAGTTTTAGAAAATAATAAGTTTCAAGATTTCGGCCATTAAATATTCTCCTACTAATTTCCAACAGAGACGCAAAACGGTATATTTTAAAAATACATTTAGTAATTATAAACTTTTATACTTTCACTTTTTACGATACCTCTAAAGGTTTCAAGATGACTGTCAAAGTTTGTAACAGTTGTTATGCATTATAGCGTTAAAAATGTTTTAGAATTCTTAAGTCATTTACAATAATGTTTGTGTTTATGTAGTTTTTATAACTCGTAAGATTTCCAGATATCGGGTGTGCAAATTTTAAGTAGTTAAGTATATAAAAATTTAGGAATATTAGTGAACATAATATTTACCATATTTCTTAATAGATTTAGACTAAATGTGATACAGAGACAGTATATACACATTGCTTGTTTGATTTTGGTAGCCAGTCAGTCTTAACCAAAAATATTTTCAAGTTGGCGGTCGTTTGAATTTTGGAAACATATTAATCTGGGGTATTTCATAACATAAATCAAAATTGACAACTTTCTTAAAACTTTCAAGCACTTATACAAGCCGCATTTATTCTTGGTGAAAGGTTTCAAGAAGGTGGCTGATTAAAGTTAAATTATAGAAGGGTACAATTAAATCGTTATAAGTAAATCTGTTTAAGTAAAAGTTTTTACAAGGAAATGTATATTTATACTAACAGTTACCCGCGACTTCGCAAACAATTTCCTGTTGACAAACCGGACACTACATTCACGTAATCTTTTTCTATAACATTCTCAACATTTATATTGATAGTCACTCAAAGCTATTCCAATCTCTTGAACTATTTTAGATTTAAGTTTAAAGAACAGTGTCTTGGGACCCTGAAGTCGTAGAGTGAAACAGTTTTTATAAGATTCGAGTTTCCCTTCAAAATTCCATGATAATTTATTGAATTGCTCCGACGATTTCCAGTGTGGAGGAAAGCTAGATAGTAAGATTCCCTTTAAGTCAAGAATTACACTATTGATCAAGCGCTGGATACTTAATAAGTAGTAAGAATTTCAGTTAAAATTATATTTTACTAAAACTTCTAATGTTATTATCTGAATAACCTCGGTATTCTAATAGTGATAACGGGAAATATGGCAATAAGAAAAATGATGTTATTTCAATGCTTACTCTATGCTTTCAAGACTATAAATATCAATACATTTAAAATGGTACATAAATGAAGTAAACATATGATTTTGTTTCAATATTATAACGTTTACATAGAACACTTGATTACTTTTTGACAGGTTCTTTTAATAAATAAAATGTCTTTACTACAATGTAGGAATTATAGGAATTTTCACTACTATATCACCAGCCCTGATGTCGTAGAGAGAAGTCATTCTTTCGTGAGCCTCTAGGGCGCAATATGAAGATATATAGTCGTACCAAATCTTATGCCTCTATATTTTATATTTATTTTTTTTGCTAGGTTTTGATAAATAATTGAAGACACTTTCTTTATGTAGATGTCACAATAAACTAATTTGGTTATACAAATTCAAATTCCGTCTGTTTAAATTTACTTTTTGTCTAAGATATTTCCAGTAACACTGTAAACTTTGCCTTGTGCTCCAATCAAGAAGATATATACCAACGAAAATCCTCTTCGATCATAAAGTTATTTAGCCTTTTTAAACTTAATTTTGATCTAATCAGACTAGGTTACTTTAGATGCAAACATTCATAGCTTTTTACAATAATGTAGTTTTAAAACGACTTTTAAATAGTATTTCCATTGCATTAGATGCTTTATTGATCATTGATGCAATCTAAATTTAAAATTAGATATTAACTTTGTTTTTGCAATTCGATCAAGCACTTTATAATAATTTAATATTTTTTAAATTTAAGTGTCTTTGGTGAACTTCAGCAGACAGTGTTAACAGTTATTAAGTATCAGTTCACAGTTCATGACTTGTCATCCTCGTAGTGCCGGACGGATCCAATGTAAAACATTCCAAAATTAACAACAATTTATAAATAAAGATTTATAAAAAAATTTTAATTGTACCAAATAGCAACACCTAACTATTCTAAAATGCACCTGAAGACACACACCCAAAATTTCATTAAAATCTGTCCAGCCGTTTAGGAGGAATTCAGTGACATAGACACGAACAAAATAGTTAAATATATAAAGATAACAATGTTTTGGCAAAGTTTCGACCATTAACATTGGATATTATTGTCCCATCGTGTTGTGTAAATTATAATCGAAACTAATAATCTTCAGTTATATAACTTGTGTCATCAAGTATTAGGCTGAGCATTATTGACTATCCATCAAGAGGCTGGCAACAATTCTTTTATGTTTTTCTCTCTGTTTGTCAATTGATCTGTTTGTCCACAAAACATCTCGAGCTCTATCCTTTTGTATGAAGCTTCATTTCTACTTAGACAATATCGTTTTCAATTATACTGAACTACAGAATTTGAGGATCTAATAGTCAGCGGGATACCTAAAAAATTGATTGGCTAACGTATGAAAATGTGCATATTTGACTATCAATCAGGGGGCTGTACACTTCTCCCTATTCACTGTGTAGTCTTCCGCAGAACGAATTGATCTATAGAATTAATATTTTACACGAAACGTAATTTCTTCAAAGGCTAGATAGAGTTTGTAATGATGAATATTCATCAAAGGGATTTTGCAGAGCGTTACCACTCAAGAGGTTAACTGTTTTTCTTCTGTCATCTTATCTGTCAGTCCGCAGAACATCTCTGCATTAAATGAAACTTCGATTTTAAATAAGCAAGACTGCGTTCGATGATGGTGCACGTCTCTTCCTTTTGCAGATTTTCCAAGCTGGTGGATAACACGGATTTTACTAGACGGGTGTAGATAGGAATTCGTTTAATAAGAGAGACAGATTAGGATACAACGATACATAATGATTTTATTTTATTTTTATCTGGACAGTGTAATAGTGTAGTGTTTTATGCTAATATAAAAAAAACAAAGCAGAAATCATTTCCGCCACACTCATTGGACAGTGACTAAGGTTTACTTGAAATCTTCTAGAAAACCTTAATATGCTAAAAAAATTAACTCAAAGTATTATTCTTAGGATTGACTACAATAATCTATCTTCTTACATTATGTGTTTCTGTAATATTAAAGATACAACAATTAACCTGGAACCATCAGTCAGGATCCGACTGCGTAGTTTTACATATTTTACAAACCGTTGACTCGTCAAAAATAAACTTTCAGGGCTTGAATTTGACAATAGAAAATGAAAGCCCACAGTTAGCCATAAGTTAGTGACATGGAAATGGAGTAATGTGGAAGACTAAGTTGCCAAACTTTTCAGGCAATTCAAGGCAGAAGTCAAGTTATATTTGTGAGGTGCATTGTAGTGAAATGAGTTATTGTAAACTAAAAACCTCCATTATACAATTAGAAAAAGTTTATCCTTTTGTCTTATCCTTTTATATTTCCAATTATTTACTTTCATAGCACGACCCATAAAATTTGAAAAGATTGTTATCTCCATCAAATGATAAAAGCAGACTTCCGAGCTGCGACGTGTAGACACAAAAAATGGTCAACGTTATTTTTCATCGTTTGAACAATATAAAAACGTTGACTCAGATAAAATAATTAGACTGGAAACATTCCTGAATGTCAGATGTGTTCAACCGACTGTATCCGAGGGGCAAATCCCCTTCTCTCACTTTATATCTCCCACTCTATCTGCACCCTACCACTAATACCACATCACCATCACACAACGAGGTCATCCACCCACGTCATCACTCGCACTTTACTGATTTATATTTGATAGATTCGGTACAAAACATGTTTCAACTGAGTGACAAAATTGGGAACATGCTTTAAAAATATACGTTATCTAACTATTATGAAATAAATATTTAATTTGTTTAATCTTTAATCTAAAGTGTTTGAGTTATTGGACAGGTTTGAAAAATATTTTTATTCGAACTTTCAGATATGTTTCTTAGGCCAGAATTAGTGTATATCCGTATTATGTATAAATTAGATGATGACATTATTATAAATGATTTAGTGTTTTAACACTGTGATTACATAGCTGCGTGTACAAATGTGTAGCACTCGCTAGTCAATGTGTTAATAGAGTAGACATGAGATGACATGGAGAAAGAAATGAATGGTTACATGTAGAAGATTCAAAGCTGCATGAGCAATTAATAGTGTTACAACGTTCTAATACTATTAAAGCTTAGAATGTTCTGTATTCTAAGCTTTATTCTGCCATGCATACAAATAAGAGGTATTTAAAATGTTTCCATGCTGATATTTTGTTTTAAAACTTTTTAAAAATAACTATAGTTATCTGATTTTAGAACATGGCGATGTAAACAATAATATCCATGTATCGTAGTTAATCTGTGTCCTCTGGGGGTGCCCGTGGGGGAGGGGAGCGATGACTATTATTACTGGGGAATCACAAATGTAACAAAATTTCAAGTTGTATACTACTTAAACAACTGCAAAAATTGGGAAAATCAAATTAAATTCGTTTTGAAAATCCAAGAGATCAAATTTAAATTTACGCGAATAATTGCTTGTGGATGAAAAATGTTTATATATTCCACAGGGGTGATAAAAAATGAACGAAAAATACAATACAAGGACTACCTAAGTTATTCATAAAAACTCAAACTGTTAAATACATTTTAATAAAGTTAATTCAAATATATTTATATTGCAAAACAAAAAGAACATGCTATTTACTTTTTAAAATGGACATTTTCCATCATTTCCCTCCTAATATTATATTATTATTACATACTAGATATAAAGTGTACAAATAAAAACTAATTATATATCGTATATTTTATATAAAAAATATAACATATGTATTATTGTTTAAGAAGTGAGAAATACTTAATTATCGTGAGTGATACGGTTGTGAGAGCTATTGTCACACTGGTTTACTTAATTAGGCTTCAATCAGCTTAGAACTGCGTCTATCTACGGTATAATATTTAAAAGACAATAATCTAAAGAGAAATAACTTATTTCAAGAATATGGAAAAACTATTTCTATACAGAAATACAGTTCAAACACAATCAGATAGAAATTGCAGCATTTACTGTAATTTATATCTAGACTTGTTAAAGTGTTAATATCTACAAACGGCATCACGGTTGTACCGAATGGACGAAACATATAGGGTTGGATACCGTTGAGGTCGTAGTAAAAGTTTACTTATATGTTTAATTGTGGAAAATAAACATAAAAGCACCACTTCTAGATGTTATGCATTATTTTATTTTATGTTAAAAATAAAATAATGTATTGCCACGTTACTGCCAAATAGAGTGATAATGAACTAAATATCATAGGGATGGGCCTAATGGTTCCAACGTTCTATGGGAATTTTCCATACGAACTTAAGAACTATTTAAAACTTTAAAATCGACTTCCCTTCACGTTGATGTCGAACACAACCGCGGGCGTTAGCATCTTGGCTCGACATTGCAGCTGTAGTCGGAAAAAGTGAAGATTAGTAGATTTAGAAGTCTAAACGCACTCGAAGTTGTAATCAGAGACTCGAAGTTCAAATCAGAGACTCGGTTGAAATAAGAGACTCGAAGTTGAACTCGACTAAAACAAAATCATTTATCGAGACAACTTAAGATTTATGACAACGTGCTCTCGTCAGAAGGACATCACCATATCCATCATTAATATTATCCATATTAATCTGCCTAATAAAACATCAACCAAGGTAAGTTACTTCACTATTTACAAATTTACTTTAGATTAGATTCAAAATTAGATGTCTCACATGAAAGGGCTAATTAATAATACGAAAATGTAAATTTTAATTACGGGCAAGGCGCGCAAGATGTTACTTGGCAGCAGGAACGGTAGCTACAAAATTCACGAGAGAAAAAATTAATACGCGTGTCAATTAGATTATTAATCCGCCAAGAAGTTAGTTCCAAGAACATCGAATGTAATTTATAAAAGAGTAACAGGGTTGCGAGAATATGTATTATATAAAATACAACTAAATAACGGTACACGGTATCGAAGTACTCTAAAGATAACGATGCGAATGAGAAAGCAGATTATCTCAGTGATTTCGACCCGACTGGTAAGACACTTTGTTAACACTTATGAATTAATTAAAATGAACATTGGTAGGATGAAATTGTCAATTACAACGAGTAATGCAATTTAACTATCACTAAAGCTTCATCCAAAGACCGCTCTAAAGTTGCACTCCACTGTATTAAATGGAAGTGGGGGGGGGAGATACCCCTTACTCCCCCCAACCCTTTATTGATGATCATTAAACAGTTCTCGCTGATTCAATCCCTTCATTCTGTAATTGGATGCAGTACTCTCTCGACATCATTGTGCATTCGGATTTTGCAATATAAACTCATCGTGTTGTTCATGTTTGTAAAGAGCATTTCCGTGTTCCGGTTCTGACAGATTTTAACTTTCCATGTGTTTACAAATCAAATATCAGTTAAAAATGGAATACGTATGTCTCCTGTGTCCATTATATCTCTACAGTTATGAAGAAAAATAACTTCCAATAACGATGTAATGTTATTTCAGCAACACCGAGCTGACACCGTGTTTATATTTACGACTAAAATTTCTTAAGTCATTAATTACAATTAATTTTGTACACGATATGTGATCTTTAAAGTGGAATTTTGCATAAAAGTTCAACATTATCCAAGAAGATAATTTGTTATCCCTAAATATTGTTGAGACAACGAAATCACGCATTTTGAGCTCAAAAGGTTTTATGAAAAACGAATAAACAGGTCCTTGTTTTAAATCAGATACATGTAGCTGCTCTGTTCCAAATGAGATCACGGACTGGAAAATGTTTGCTCTAATAATTCACTATAGGCTATAGGAGATACTTCATGTTCGTCATATAGCTCCACCTGGATTTTAGTGAGAGAGTTAAATTTGTTTTTACTATGGAAAATGAATTTTTCAAGCTTTTTGAATAATAAGCTAATTGTAATAATAATTAGTAAACCGGTAAGTGAGTTTAAGATCTGGCCTTGGTCATGCTTAAATTTCAAAAACCACAAAATATTTTGTTAGTAAATCGTAGACATACTTGTGAAGCTAGATGTATATAGTAAATACAAATTTGTACTATATGATGTTTTAGAATTCAAATAAGTATACCATCATTCGATTTATATACTTTTAGTTGGATAAAATACAACAGTACAAAAGTGTAAAAATAACTATTATCTCTGACATTCTTAATTGTTATAGCTTATATCATGCTAACAACTGTTAGCATGATCCGCGGCTCCCTACGCAGGTTTACTGCTGGATAACAGGCACAATATATGCATGTCCTTTTTACAAAGCAAACCGAACACTCTTAAACGATGATCACGGAACTTAAAAAAAATATTTCAAGTATTTTACAGTTAAATAACCGTATTTCGGGACTCAGAAGCCTTAGAGTGAAAGATATTCTGTAAACCCCCCGTTAATACAACTAGAATTTTATACAACATTCTAATATATTTGATTGAATAGCTCCGACGATTACGGTAACACGTAAGCTAAAGAAAAGGAATCAAGGTCACTAAAAGAGAATACATCTTATAATATTATGAAGACCTATGTGATTTTTGAAACGAAAGTAGGTATATTTAATGTATGTAGGCTAAATATTATTCCTGATCACATCTAAAATTTAAACATAGTCAAGAAGCACAACAGAAAAAATAATAGTTTTTGTCAAAGGATACATGTACCTGACCGCAGACCACCCGAATCGCTGCTTTGCTTACACGCTCAATATTCGTTCTTGGAAAGTATAAATTTTTTTAAACCCGATACAATACTGAGTATTTCGTCGATGTATAATCTCTATCCGTTAAATAATCTTGTTGTCACGGTTCAGTGTAGAAACTAAATAATGTTTATACGCCTAATAAGTGACGTATCAATACAAAATGGTGTCAAGTGTATTGCTTTATTATCCATTCGCAATACAGTAGTCACGAGCCCACTGCACTCGTGTTTCCTCAAACTGTTGTCATGGTAAAAGCGGTTCGTTACCCAATTTGGAATACCTGTACCTTGCATGTACATATTCTCAATTGTGTGAAATTGTATGTTTTTACAGTGCATAGAGTAAACTAATCACTGCCGCTGCCATAAATGTTATTTGTATATAAATTTTAGAAAACAGATAAAGCATTTAGTTTTTTGTTTTGTTTTTTGTATAACATAAAAAGAACCAAATGAAGGATGATACCTCCTGAGCTTTATAAACGATTAATTCACTTCGTAAAAATCTCCTAGAAAGGACTTACGTTCATATAACCTTTGTGACAACCCGGCTTCGGAGAGGTGAGCAGTTTCTAAGAAAAGAAAAGCCCCTGAGATTGTTACATTTTTAAATGTAAAAATTAAATGGGTATTAATTTTAGGGCTCGTTTACACCAGAGTTTACTACAAAAGATTTACAACTCTGATTGTAGACGCTAGTAAACGAGAGGAGGTTTACAATAAAGTAAATTGTTGGTTTTATTTTCTTCTGCAACCAAATGAGAAATAACCATGAATGTTTGAGGTAGCACATTAAAAGCCAGTCAAAATAATTTTGGGTGCGGAAGAGACTGTGTTGACCGTGGCGGCGGGCGTGTGTTATTTTGGCCAAACGTATAAGAACGACAAGGTATGAACTGTATTGCAGGCAAGAGGAATGTATAATGTATAACGGCGGTTATCTCTTAAAATTACTTAAATATAGACGATACAAAGTTCTGTGAGATGAACATTTATAGAAGCGATGCAGTATAAACATTATAGGAATGTTTTGCATCGATTTTTAAGATTTATGTGTTGGTGTTCGAGACACAATGTACAACAACTCGACAGCAATTTCCATGTGAGGAATATCAGCCATTACTTACAGTTTATGACAGCTAGTGGATACACTTATGGCAGTCTGTGTATTTAGTTTAAAGTTTCCGATGTAGAATTTCACTGTTGCCACAGCAAACACGTGTTAAGTACTGTATGTGAGGTTTGATAGGTTTCATAAAAGACAACATTTTGATAAGTAATGTTATGGTGGTAACGTCGGTTTGAGGTTGTGGTATAATTTGATATATTTCCATAATTAGAACCTTTTAATCCACATCCCCTCAAAATGAAAAGTTGATAACGTTGGAGCGATATTCCCGGTACTCAAAGTGATGTTTATTCCATGTGATGCCAACTCAGAAAGAAAACGGAATACTGTTCTATAAAATATTTATAAACTCTTGTCTCTGTTGTGTTCGCCTAAGTATTAATTATCATTAAACTATATCCAACAAATCAACCTGTTGGTTTTGTGAAGTCAGGAGGCCGTACAAAACAAGTTTTAGACAAGAGGAACATAAAACAAGAGTAAACTGGGAGAGATAACATGTTAGTTGTGTTAAGTGGTTCAAATGATGTTGCTGGAAATGAAGCACATGAAGTATTGGATTGTATGAAAACCTTATTGTCCTTTATACAAAGTAACAATGTAATCTTAGTGGAGTTACCCTAAAGATTTGACTTGCCACACTGGCCATGTGTGAATCGAGAAATTCAGAAAACTAATGTGGCTCTAAATGCACTGAGTGACTGTTACGCCAATGTAGAGTAGCGATAAATACGGCTAAGATAAAGTGTCCTGGTAAGCTTTTAAATAGTGAAATTGAAAATGTTTCTTTTCTAAGTTCAACCAGCCAGACCTCAACTCAGACTTAACTGCTCAAAATGTGTTGGTACCAAATAAATCCCATTTGTGAATTAAATATCTGAATAGAAATTTTCAATAATGAAATCGATCATCATATTACCCCTAACTCTTTTAAACAATATTTCATTGTCCCTGTTGAAGAAATTAAAAACAACATGTAAAATGACTGTAACAAATCAACCATTTACTAACTATATAAATTAGTGTCAGTGAAAACTTAAATTGATTTCAATGTCCAACTATATTATTAAATGACCTCTTCAAGTCTGCTAATAATATGAGTTCATCTGATATTTTAGACTTCTATGACATTTAAAATAATTTTTTAAAGAGTGCAACTGTATCCGCGTGTGTGTAGTATCCGCGTATGTCCCATTTATAAAAAAGGACCTGAAGACCAGCTACATAGTTGTCCAATTTCTGTCATTCCAGTGTTAGGTGTTAATTTAAATCTTAGTTTGCGAACAATTATATTTATTTCTTGAAGAACACAGTTTGCTGAATTCAAATCAATATGGCTGTAGATAAGGAAAATCCACATTGTCTTGATTACTTAATTAGACAGGTTCATACATAATTTTAAAACTAAGCATATGCTCATGCCACCTTCTGTGACCTGAGCAAGGCGTTCGATTGAGTAGACAGTAAAAATCTTTTACAACAATTAAGTTATTATGGGTTTCAGGGTCCTTCACTACATTTATTTACATCTTATCTTCAAAATCGTCGGAAATTGGTTCGAGTTATTGGAACATCAAGGTCCGAAAAGGTCAAGGTCAACTGGAGAGTCCCATAGGGGTTCGTCCTAGGACCACTACTGTTTCTAATTTCCGTAAACGACCTTCCACAGTGAACTCACTCAAATAAAATTACTATATGCAGACAATACAACTTTTCTTAACTCTAGAAAGGATTTGGGTGATCTCATAGCTATTTCTAACGATACGTTAACGCATACATGCATCTTATTGGTTTGATAATAACAGCCTCTTACTTAGTAAAGATAAAACTCAAAGTATGTTTTTCTGAATATTGATCAATGAACAACTGGCTCGGGCACAACATATTGATTATTTATGGCTCTCTAGAGTGATATTTCTCCTAAGTGGACTTAATGATAATGTACCTCATAGTTACCTAAGGACAACGTATTTAGTTTACTTTCAATCTATTGTCACGCATGGGTTAGTTCTTTCTGTACAATCTTCGAGAGTGGAGGATATATTCTAGTACTTCAAAAAAGCTTTTAAGAATCTTGAATAAAACCGAGCCTCTAACATACTGTAGACCACTTTTTATTGACTTTAACATTCAAACTATAAATAAACCTGTATATTATGTTTTTGAAAATCTAGTTTTTATATAATTTTTCGATCTTAACATTAACTCACGGAATAAATAAAAATCAAAAATTTATTTTTGTTGATTGACTAAAATATGAAATGGCCATACTGTGGTATCCTTAAAAAATCTACAATGTATTAAAAGAAATCGACTCCTAATGAAAAGTGCCCAAAGTAAATTCTTTATTGGTTACTTGTAAACCCGTTTTACAGTTTGAACAATTTTTTCAGTTATAAAATATATATTTTTAGTTAATAAGTGAAAAAATTGGTATGTAATTTAGTGAAGGAATTTTATTATAATGGTTATATAATGTGTATGTGTGTTTTTTCTCATCACTGTTATTCTATCGTATCTAGAGATGTTTATTTTAGATAATTTGTAATACCTCCTCTGATAATGTCTTAAGGGGCTTAAGTGCTTATTTGACTTTGTCAATGATTTTGAAAATAGGATGACAGTAAAGATTAATTATTATTATTATATATTGTACATAAAAATGTTTTTACATATGTTAACTTATCTTGAGAAATGGACAATTGAATACGCGAATTGGCAATTAATTAAAAGCTTTTGCTATCGTTACTCCATTTTTAAATTTGTATTCTAGATTTAGATTTACATCTTGTTACATTTGCTAACAGACACAGTATTTAGTCCATATAGATAATAAAAGTACTGGGGGAAACATATAACGATACTATAATGAGACAGTTGAAAATTAATTGAAACACTTAACGTTCGTAGCTCCAGTGTAAAAAATATCTCTGGTAACATTTAGGAAACATAAAATTGAATATATTGTTGATAAAAATTATATGTGATGTTTGTTATCGTATATGGTGGAAGGCAACTCCCTCTACTCCCACACTTAACCCTTCCTCCGAATATCCTCCCCCTCCCCCATCAGTCTGCCACCCTGATATTACTATCTGCTGCTACATTTGTCATGGCAGAGCTGTATATGTTCAATTCAATGCTCTGAACTAAATACACTCCCTCTCTACAATTAATCTTTGTAACTTAAATATTCAATTAACAAATCTTGAATTGGCATATAGTACAGCAATAAATATACATGGATATTAAATCTAAATAATTTTTCTCACAGAAAGGGCTATATTGACCACTTGAAATAATCTAAAAATGAAACTAGTTAATGTTGGAACTCATATTTTCAAAGATGTTGACAGGTTAAATCTTGTCACTAATGGATCAGGTTAGTTAGTTCACAAAAGTTTTGGGTGCGATGGTTATCAAAGTAGCAAATACTGCACGTACAAAGGAGGCTTGATAAAGTATCGTTTGACACAACCATATAATACAGCCTACGTGCATAACCTCGGTTTCACATCTGCGTTCTTTTTTATTCACTTGCAATCTATTCTGTTTGACATTTCATGAATCATCGTTGTATTTGTTTGTTGTTTCAAATCCACCCCTTCACATTTTTCCACTTCATTTGTAGAAGATCACGCCTCCTAACTCTTCATTCACCTGAAATTATTCTTAACTGTCCTACCGAGGTTATCCTATGTCACACAATGTAGAAACATGGATTTAAATTTTTAAATTTTGTGTTTATAATTTATTAATAATATTTCATTGCTGTTTACTATATACGATTTTTTCACTAAATATTATTATTCTAGACATAGTATTGTTATACATTTTAGTCTATTAAATAGTATACGGCGTTTTACAAATAAATATTTAATTATTTATGTCAGAGGTACTTTAGTTTTTATTACCGACGTATAAAAATTACCAAGATTTGAAATAAGATTCGGATTGACTTCAGTTAAGCAGGATAGTTTCCAATGGATTCGCACAAAATCAGGATAATTAACATGAAAGTCACGTTTCGCCTTTGTACCTCAACTACAAAAATGACTTCACTAATGGTTGAGTCTTAGCCAGAGAAATAGTATCCAATTTTGTATAGGATACTTTCCTAAGGGTTCTAGGATTCCACTAGAGCAGGATAGTTTTCAATGGATTTTTAGCAAAATTTAGGAATATTAACATGGAACCAACCTTCACCTCGTAGGAACCAACCAACCACAATCACGTCATTGACCCTTGTTGAGTATTAGCCAGAGAAATAGTATCCAGTTTAAGCAGGATACCTTCGTAAGGATTCACCTTAAATCAAAAACATTAACATAGAAGCCACGTTTCACAAGGTAAGGAACCAACCAACTACATTCACGTCTTCGACATTGTTGAGTCTTATCCAGAGAAATAGTATCTAGTTCAGGCAGGATTGTTTCCTAAGGGTTCGCCCAAAATCAGGAACACTAACATTGAAAGTCACGTTCTAGGAGCCAATCCAACTACAGTCACGTGTTTGATAATTGTTGAGTCTTCAACTGTTTTCTATCACAAATTTTTCACCATTTTTATACAAAACAAATTTTTTACTGTTATCAATACGTGTTAACATGCAAGTAATATTTCCGACTTTTAAACTTTGGAGTCACGGTAAAACAAATTTTGGAAATTGTGTTTTAATCTTGTAGTCTATTTAGCATACTGAATATAAATATATAGTTATGATATTTGTATAATGAGCAATGCATATATATATATATATATATATATATATATATATATATATTATATATATACTCATTATTATTAAACCTATTTCATTGTATTTGTTCTTAAAATATGGAACGAGTGTAAACCATTCTTTATAAATGAGTAATCTGATATTATGATAATAACCTAATACTTGAGTGAAGATGTGTTTTAGTAATTAGCTGTTTTAAAGAAAACATTACTCTCATAACGTTAAAACTGGAGCTTTGTAAAGAACGTTACCAGTGGAGTATATCATAGAGTAAAACCCTTTAGTCTTATGTACAAATTCACAAAAAACACATTTAGAGTGTAAAAGCTTTCAATTGATAGCAAATAAGGTTAGTTTTATATATATATATAATTATATATATATTTTATATATATATAATTTTTTTATATATATATAAAACCCTCGTACAAAATACTCTAAATTCTTTTGATGCGATACTTAGCGAATATACTGGAAAAATTTAATTTCTATCCGCCCGTTTGTTTACAAACCTGTATGTCAGTATGAAATCTCGAAAACTAACTAACCTATATTTTTGAAATTTTACTGGAAGCTTCATTTCTACATAAGTAATACTGAGTTCGATGATGGCGCATGTCACTCCATAGGATTTGGATGAACGTTATCCAATATTCTTACATTAGCTTTATGTGTAACCATGATAGCAACGAGGAAATAGAAGAATAAATGATTTTCTAAAGAAACTGAGTACAAGCTTACGGCTTTTAAACCCATCTTATGGTGACTTCGTGTGAAGACGTTCATTATTTCAACACTGCTTTGAAACCTAACTAAACGAACAAAAATATGAATGTATCGTGTAGCAAAACATCTTGAGAAGTATTTCACTAGTTGAATTTAAATTATGCATGAATTTTCATTTATTCATAGACACAAAAGGGTGTTATGGTCGTGCATGTAATATCATGTCATTTGGGTGAGGGTCATTGAACATCATCATTTATAATAGACTCTTTTTCTCTTTTGTCTGCCAGGCGCATATACACATTTGTGTTCTGTATGACTGTCTACTTATCTGTAGGTAATCTCAATAATGAAATTACAAAAAAATTGAAATTTCCATGCAATCTCATCCATGCTTGTTACGTGATATATGATATATGACCTTTCAATAATATAGATTATATTTGTGTATAATATAATAATATATTTTATTAATTTAGATTATAATAATATAAAAGATACACAACATTACAACGCTGAACAATTAAAATAATTTTTATTAATTTATTCTTAAAACACATTTTATGAAACTCTCTCCTAAGACCATGAAATAATTGTTTTGAGAAGCAGGATGTATGAAGATTTAAATTAGTTTTTTCGTAACGTTGTAATATTTTAACCATTCGTATACACGTTTTAACTTGATGCCTTATAAACTGCAATATTTGTTACAAACTTTATGTAAACTTACATTTGTATGTATGCACGTTATGTAAGGTATGTAAACCTCTATTTAATAACGTCGTTCTTTTAAACACCAAGCTCTATAAGTATTGACTCATAGAATTGAAAAGAAGACAAAACCAATCATTGCATCCAGCTATACAATGAGAGCTAGGGCTCTTATATTCATATTATTTAGCCCTTTCACTGAATAATTCCATTCCAAAATTTCGCAATTGTAAAAGTCCATTATTTACTTATGTATAACGTAACACTCCTGGGTACCTATAGTTTTAACTGATTTCCTATTACACGTGGATATTTTCCATGATGTATTGCATACTATTTTAAATAAAAATACTGAAGTATTTTACATAAGAAAATTTGTAATAATTATATACAATAAGAGATGTAACACAAAAATCTTATATATTTTAAAAATATTTTAATATTACGCCAAAGTTTAATCTACGTTATAATATGTAAAATTACACAATTTTCAATTATATATTTGTAATAAAATAGGTAATAAGTCATTTCTTTCATATTTAAAGTGCATGGAAACACATTAGATACATAAATAAGTGGTGTTAGTATGCAATGTTATATGTGGAAACATAACATTTATTTTGGATCTAATACTGTGTTTTTTGGTGGTTAAAGAATTAAATTACAACATTTTTTCAAATAATGAATAAATATTAGTTTAAAGAAATGTGACAATAAAAAAGCGCGACTTAATTTTTAAACATGATTTAACGTTCTATCGTATTCCCAAAATTCATAAAGTTTTTTTAAAATCATACTAATTTTCTAATATATTAAGCGCAATATTATGAAAATGGAATATCCTATACTTTCTAAAAACTATAGTATATTTTAATAAAGCACAGAGATATTTACGTGAATTAGGAATAAAAAGAGTAAATAACATTGAAAAAGAGGTGTTATTATTATGTAATTATTCCGGACGTGGATAATTTTATTTAGACAAAAATCCTATTATATAAAATCATAATATTAAGAAAATGTATAAAAGGCTTACGTAATGAAAAGGAATTCTCAAATAGTAGCGTAACGTCTGTATGTAACACACCAGAACTCCATTCTTTATTGAGATTGAGCTTTCCTAGTACAAAGTCACGAGCATATTTTATTGCTTGCAAGAGATGCACGACCACATGCGATACGGCAAGCCGAAACCAGAAAATAAGCTGCTCGTGACTTGGTTACAAATACAGCTATTTGTTAATATGTAAAGGCTTAATTCTTGGGTAGAGAAGGTTAATATTGTACGAATACGAATTGTACATATCATCTACATTATTAAAAATTTAAATTAAACAAAAATATACCTATAGGATTAGTATTGGAACATTTTAACATAATGATATCTTGTTACTATCAAGTAGGTACTTGAACGTGCACTATAATTAATCAACAAAATTGCTAAAGTAAGGAGCCTATAGTTTAAAACGAATAATCGTGCACGATCATAGAACCTTTATATGAAACCTGGTTGCACCGGATCGTATTGGTTCTCAAGTTCCCGTTGAGTTAAGCTTGAGTTACGTTATACTAAATCACTGCCGGAGATTCATTACTGCCCAGAGCTGCTGGGACTTCGTGGAGTCAATAAACCCGTATAGTACGTGTACGTGTGTGTGTTGGATAGCTACGCAGGCCAGATTACTGAGACTTCGTAGGGTCAATAAACCCGTATCGTACGTGTACGTGTATGTGTGTGTGTTGGATAGCTACAAAGGCCAGGTTACTGGGACTTCGTAGGGTCAATAAACCCGTATCGCACGTGTACGTGTACGTGTGTGTGTTGGATAGCTACACAGGCCAGATTACTGGGACTTCGTAGGGTCAATAAACCCGTATCGTACGTGTACGTGTACGTGTGTGTGTTGGATAGCTACACAGGCCAGATTACTGGGACTTCGTAGGGTCAATAAACCCGTATCGTACGTGTACGTGTGTGTGTTGGATAGCTACACAGGCCAGATTACTGGGACTTCGTAGGGTCAATAAACCCGTATCGTACGTGTACGTGTACGTGTGTGTGTTGGATAGCTACACAGGCCAGATTACTGGGACTTCGTAGGGTCAATAAACCCGTATCGTACGTGTACGTGTACGTGTGTGTGTTGGATAGCTACACAGGCCAGATTACTGGGACTTCGTAGGGTCAATAAACCCGTATCGTACGTGTACGTGTACGTGTGTGTGTTGGATAGCTACACAGGCCAGATTACTGGGACTTCGTAGGGTCAATAAACCCGTATCGTACGTGTACGTGTACGTGTGTGTTGGATAGCTACACAGGCCAGATTACTGGGACTTCGTAGGGTCAATAAACCCGTATCGTACGTGTACGTGTACGTGTGTGTGTTGGATAGCTACACAGGCCAGATTACTGGGACTTCGTAGGGTCAATAAACCCGTATCGTACGTGTACGTGTACGTGTGTGTGTTGGATAGCTACACAGGCCAGATTACTGGGACTTCGTAGGGTCAATAAACCCGTATCGTACGTGTACGTGTGTGTGTTGGATAGCTACACAGGCCAGATTACTGGGACTTCGTAGGGTCAATAAACCCGTATCGTACGTGTACGTGTGTGTGTTGGATAGCTACACAGGCCAGATTACTGGGACTTCGTAGGGTCAATAAACCCGTATCGTACGTGTACGTGTACGTGTGTGTGTTGGATAGCTACACAGGCCAGATTACTGGGACTTCGTAGGGTCAATAAACCCGTATCGTACGTGTACGTGTACGTGTGTGTGTTGGATAGCTACACAGGCCAGATTACTGGGACTTCGTGGGGTCAATAAACCCGTATCGTACGTGTACGTGTACGTGTGTGTGTTGGATAGCTACACAGGCCAGATTACTGGGACTTCGTAGGGTCAATAAACCCGTATCGTACGTGTACGTGTACGTGTGTGTGTTGGATGAGCTACACAGGCCAGATTACTGGGACTTCGTAGGGTCAATAAACCCGTATCGTACGTGTACGTGTACGTGTGTGTGTTGGATAGCTACACAGGCCAGATTACTGGGACTTCGTAGGGTCAATAAACCCGTATCGTACGTGTACGTGTGTGTGTTGGATAGCTACACAGGCCAGATTACTGGGACTTCGTAGGGTCAATAAACCCGTATCGTACGTGTACGTGTACGTGTGTGTGTTGGATAGCTACACAGGCCAGATTACTGGGACTTCGTAGGGTCAATAAACCCGTATCGTACGTGTACGTGTGTGTGTTGGATAGCTACACAGGCCAGATTACTAGGACTTCGTAGGGTCAATAAACCCGTATCGTACGTGTACGTGTACGTGTGTGTGTTGGATAGCTACACAGGCCAGATTACTAGGACTTCGTAGGGTCAATAAACCCGTATCGTACGTGTACGTGTACGTGTGTGTGTTGGATGAGCTACACAGGCCAGATTACTAGGACTTCGTAGGGTCAATAAACCCGTATCGTACGTGTACGTGTGTGTGTGTTGGATAGCTACACAGGCCAGATTACTAGGACTTCGTAGGGTCAATAAACCCGTATCGTACGTGTACGTGTACGTGTGTGTGTTGGATAGCTACACAGGCCAGATTACTAGGACTTCGTAGGGTCAATAAACCCGTATCGTACGTGTACGTGTACGTGTGTGTGTTGGATAGCTACACAGGCCAGATTACTAGGACTTCGTAGAGTCAATAAACCCGTATCGTACGTGTACGTGTGTGTGTTGGATAGCTACACAGGCCAGATTACTAGGACTTCGTAGGGTCAATAAACCCGTATCGTACGTGTACGTGTACGTGTGTGTGTTGGATAGCTACACAGGCCAGATTACTAGGACTTCGTAGTGTCAATAAACCCGTATCGTACGTTTACGTGTGTGTGTGTTGGATAGCTACACAGGCCAGATTACTGGGACTTCGTAGGGTCAATAAACCCGTATCGTACGTGTACGTGTGTGTGTTGGATGAGCTACGCAGGCCATATTGCTGGTGCCAGGCATTACTGTGGTCTTTCATCGTCATCTTTTCCCTGTCTTCCATTTATGTTGTTTTAAATATCAAAAGATGCTTAGTATAAATACCACTTTAAACCGGGAGAAACCGTAACAGCAATAATACATTGCATGCGTCAGGTACCATATAGTGCTATATATTTTCTACTAATTATTATATAGTTATATAATTCTGGGCTATATAACTATATTATATTGTTTGTATAATGATTATACAATAATTATATATTATTAATTATATTATATTAATTGTATAATATAATTATACAATTATGAAACAGAGTTCGGATATTTTTATCAATAATATTTTCATGACACTAAACATGAATTATTCAATGAGTTATAGCATTTGAAAACAGGATATGTTTTAATTGTAATTAGAATTGTTTAAGGACACTGAGAATCATTATAAGGACACCAAGCTCTATAAGTATTGACTCGTAGAATTGAAAAGAAGACAAAACCAATCATTGCGTCCAGCTATACAATGAGAGCTATTTACTAGGGCTGTTGTTATATCCATATTATTTAGCCCTTTCATTGAGTAATTCCATTCCAAGATTTCATAATTGTAAAAGTCCATTATTTACTTATGTACAAAGTAACACTCCTGGGTACCTATAGTTTTAACTGATTTCTCAGTACACGTGGATATTTTCCATGATGTTATATTCTTATCAAATCTAAACATAGATACAGTGTCAACCGTGATTATTCTGTAGAGTACATATCTTATTTGTATTGTATAGTGTACTTCACTGTTATGCTGATGACTTACAAATCTACTCACACTTTAACATTATCGACATAGACCAAATCGTGAAGTGGGCGAATGAAGAGATACAACGATAGTGGTAAGACATAAAATCCAACCCATGATTGTCTGTCATCAACGACTTTCCAACTCCATTGATCTACAAAATACATAGAAAATAACTGTAGACGGAAAACTTGTACCATACGTTGACAGGGTGAAAAGCCTAGGACTAATCATAAACAACACACTTGGATGAACCGAAGCAGTGGTTTACACCTGTAACAGGGTGTTCGCTGCTGTGCACACACTGAAATGAATGCAAGGACTTCTACCATTTCACATTAAACTTCTGTTGATCAAATCACTTGTGTTTCCTACTTTAACTACTGCAATTCTGTATTCAATGACATGACTCTCGTAACCCTTAGTACTAAACTGCAAAGAGCACAAAATTACTGCATTCGCTTTCTGTTTTATTTACATCGAAGAGATCATGTTAAGCCATATTTTATTCAGTCATCGAATCTAAAATTAGCCGATTCAGGATCGATTTGCATTTTGTCACTGTTGTACTCTATTATTAATTCAAATTCACTAAAATATTTATCTGAAAACTTTCAGTTTTTGGTGGGGAGTCGCGCAAGAAAATTTCGGTCTGGTGCACCTTAGTCTTAGAATTCCAATACACATAACCACAACTAATAATCGATACTTCACCGTCATTGCCGGTATCCTTTTCAGATTGAGAAAAGAAGTTCCACAATCTTATAGAACTCCTTTTTTAATGTTACCAGTCTCTGTCAAACAAATTGAGAGCCGGGAACGGTTTGTGGCGGAGCCGAGACTAAGATAACTGGACCGGATGATCGTGGCGGGCGGCGGGGCTGCTCTTTGAACCGTAACTGTGTGAATGGAAGAGTGAATGGAATATTGTGTTGGTAAGTTTTAGTTATATAAGCCTTATTTTGTACTACTAAGATTGTTTTTGTTTAAGATGTTACATGTAAGAAAGAAACATATGGTCCTAATTTCGATTTAATAAAGAAGTATTTCTATTTTATTTTTATATTTTATTCTATCTTCAACAAAGGGCAGCAAAGGTCTCTGTATTTTGCACAACAGAAAATACTATTATTAAAAAACTATGTGTATTTTATTTTTATTATTGATGAAAAACTTTTAAATCACTTGTTTGGCTAGCAGGGTCATGCAACAGCAAGAGGCATAATATTGAATGTCTAAACTTATTTGCAAATTTGAGTTAAACCCAGCACCTGCGCTCCACAGTATTTTGCACATATCCTTTTATGCAGACTATTGGTTGATTTTATGACAGGTCTTGTCTCTCAGACAGAGTGTGGACGACAACTCTAGCAGTCCCAGTTTTCAAATATACGATTCTCGAGATACAGTTTGGTGTATAGTACCATTGAGAATAGTACAGAGTATTACCACTGTGCGTGGTTATACACGTATTCTAACTGTATGATGCATCGGCGTCCTATCATGCACGCAGTCAAAAGCCTTAGAAAGATCTAGAAATATGCTGAGTACCTTTTCTCGCCTCTCAAAACCTTCGACATCAACACCAAAAAGACTTAAAACCGCATTAATTGTTAATTTTTTCCAGAGGCCGAATTGTTAAGAAAACTCTGTAGTCGATTCAAAAATACCTTTTCACAAAGTTTGCTTAAAATTGGCAAGATTGGGCGGTAATTTTTCATTTTGAACTTATCTTGCTTGAAAATCAGGACAAGATTTGCTACTTCAAATCATACCTGTTTAATTCGTCTAAAATATTTTGAGGGTCATCTATTAGTTGGTTTCCAAAGACTAGGGAACATAGTTTTGAATTTTGTATTGGATGTTCTCCTTTTACGGATTTATCAATTATTTTCCATGCTGTTTTTGAGAATATTCTTTTTGGTTTTAATCATCTATATCGTCAGTCGCAGTCAGCTTTTGATGAAAGGTATTCAAAACACGGATCGGCAACTCCATAATATTTCAATTCGTGAGGACGATGCTTTCTTGTTGTTCAGAGCGAGAAGGACGAGCTACAATTAAAAACCCTTTTACTTTATCCTTTGGGAATTCCACATGTAAATCCTTCTTCATTTATTTATGCACTATGTAAAATATAAGTGGAGTTCTTGAAATGAAACGAAATGAAATGAAATGAAATGAAATTAAATGAAAATTTTCTTTATTTACAGAGGCGAAGTTAGGACTTAAAAGTCCTCTCTACCACTTAACCTCCAAACAAAACAAACAAAGTAAAATATAATCATACTCATTACAACATTGTAACTGACTGTATATTCTTATTAACGTTTCTAGTTATAATTGATGTTTTAGAATTCACAATGCTATCTAAGTAGTACAATTAAGTAATAGGTTTTCATATACTATATATACTACTA
This sequence comes from Homalodisca vitripennis, assembly GCF_021130785.1. Taxonomy (NCBI): domain Eukaryota; kingdom Metazoa; phylum Arthropoda; class Insecta; order Hemiptera; family Cicadellidae; genus Homalodisca; species Homalodisca vitripennis. The sequence continues at coordinate 54,563,210 of NC_060208.1, forward strand.
TAATACTACATATACTATATATATATATATATATATATATATATATATATATATATATATATAGTATATTTCAATAAACATTGAATCGCAAAAAGTACTTGCTCCGCCGGGACTCGAACCCGGATCTCTCACTTGCCGGGTGAATGTGCTACCATTACACCACAGAGCGCTTACTTTTTTACGATTCAATTAATTTGTATTTGGCCGTTTCTTTCACATATGTGTTTAAATAACCAAACTAACATATGATCGGAAGACCAAATACGTGTCAAATGACTTCTATTTACATTCATTAAATTTGTATAAATGGCAATAGCCGAATTTAATTTATTTCAATAAACATTGAATCGCAAAAAGTACTTGCTCCGCCGGGACTCGAACCCGGATATCTCACTTGCCAGGTGAATGTGCTACCATTGAATCGTAAAAAGTAAGCGTATATATATACATATATACACACATGCACATTTGTATTGGTATGTATATTTAAAACATATAAACGGTACATATGATATCCAGTATTGCTACTTAATATTATACCTAAATCTTATTTCAAAATATGATATCGCATCTGAAACGCTCTAATAGCCGTTCTAGGGACGCTAAGTATCGTTTTATCGTTTGTGAAAAAAACTTTCGCTAAAATAAAATAATCGGACTGGAACATTCCTGAATGTCAGATGTGTTCAACCGACTGTATCCGAGGGGCAAATCCAATTCTCATTCTCTATCTCTCTCACTCTATCTGCACCCTTTCACTAATCCCACATCACCATCACACAACGAGTTCAGCCACACACGTCATCACTCGCACTCTTCTACTGATTTGTATTTGATAGATTCGGTACACGATGTTCCATCTGACAAACTGATGGACAAAAATGTGAACAATTTTCCTATTTATGTAGTCTGAATGTAATTTGGTATTTAAAATTGTAATACAAATGTTTAGTTAAAACCTTTAAATTCATTAGGCCTATTAGTAATGTGTAATAGTAACGCATCATAACAATGTAGTCTATTTATTAGGATAATTAAGTAATAAGATTTAACTTGAATATGTTAACGTGAAATAACAGCGAACATTTAGCATTCGGTATCATCAAATCTCTATCCAAACCCAACTCTATTATTATATAATTAGTATATCATTGACGTAATACTAATTGGCTGAGCGTTATCAAAGCCTATATCTCGAGAGACTGGAAAAATTTCATTTCTGTCTGACTGTATATCTGTCCGCTCGATATCTCGAAAACGAACTGACCTTGACGGACAAAATTGTGCACGAAGCTTCATTTCTATGTGAGATACGCTGTGATTTGTGCTGTGTGCTTGTCACTGCACATCACATTTGGCTGAGTCTTGGGGAATATTTAGATTGGTCCTATAGGTAACCAAAAAGTCAACAATAAAATAGCACAATAAATAACTCTGTAAACAAACGCAGCACACCCATAAGGGATTTTGACATGTGACATATTAACACATGTTTTATTACTAAACACTGATATGAAACCTAACTTAATGAATAAAAATGTGTAATTATCATATGTCAATATATGACGAGAAAGAATTTAACTATAGACATTAGATTTTGCATGAACCTTCATTTTTATATAGACAAGAATGAGTTCTATGACAGAGCATGTCAAACTGGCTGAGCGTCATTGAAGCCTATCACTCAGTAGCTGATAATATTGTTTTGTATGCCGGGTGAAGTAAAAGTTTCTTTTTCTTATAATTGCTTGTCGTGTTATCTATCTGCCAATAATTAAATGAGCTATGACCTTGAAATTTCGCATTGGATTTCAGCGCAGCCTGTTACACGACACGTGGTGTAAGCGTACTCCAAACTTATTTTGGATGTCCGAACATTGCCTTGGTGAAAATCCTTTTAATCTGATAAGTTGCAATACATCCATATTTTTGGAATGTACACATAGTCAACCCTTGCACCCGATACGGGGTGTAATACTGTTGTAATACTGTATTCAGGAAATGGATCAGTGAGTATCGTAGGAAATAGTCCTTATCAATCTCGGAACATATCCAGTTTTTTTAGTATTTGGACAAGTTCTTATAAGGCTTACAATCTATAAGGAAGGGGTTTAGGCTGTGTTATTTAGCAATTTATTATCAATTCTGGCTACAGTAAATGGAAAATAAAAATGAGCAATTAGTATTTTATTTGTATACGGGGTGTCTTGTAGTATGTAGTTATAAACCAAAAGTAGTCCAAAAACTTTCCAAAGGCATCTTTCTTCTTCGTAGGCTCGCGTTCATTGGCAGCAGAAACATCCTAATCCTGGTATATTATGGATGCTTCTTACCCCACATGGCTTACGCTGTCTCAATATGGGGGTCAGAGAGTACAAAAACTAAAAGAATTTTCATCCTGCAGAAAGAGGCCATAAGACTCGTTTTCGGCTTACCAAGAAGGCAAAGCTGTAGAGGAGTATTTAAGGAAAATAAACTTTTGACATTCCCCTCAATCTACATACTCGAGTCACTAGTCTTTGCAAAAAAATCTACACCTCTTTTCTAGACCTTCAAGTCTCAGAACCCTTAGAAACAATGGCTGCCTAGCCATTCCTTCTCACAGAACAGCCTTTTTCCAAAAGCATACCATATATAACCACACCATCTTCTATAATAAACTTCCTTCAAACCTAAAATCGGAAGCAAGCCTAGATGAGTTTAAAAATATTTTAAAGGAAATTTTAATAAACAAAGAGTATTATTGTGTTGACGATTTTATAAAAGATAAGACATTTTAGTTGCTAAGTTTGCACAATACCATTGTATATAAAATATGTTCAAGACGTTTGCTATGCATTTATATGTTTTTATGGCAATAAATATATTTGAATTTGAGTTTTTGAGTTTAACCCTACAAAAGTCAATAAAAGGTGCACGCCCGATAATGGTTCATCTTACCTAAGACATTAGACATCCTTACTACTCTAAATCTTAATCCCAATAGCAATTTGCGTTGTAATAGTACACATTACACAGTTTAGTCTTTCTTGATACCGATATAGAAATTGATGGAAGAAATATACCACTAGCCGCTATAGTTTTTGTATAGTATGATACATTTTTATCAGATAATATTTTTCTTAGCTTGACTGGTTAGCCAATTGTCTGATATGTAAAATTAGTCAGTCAACTATATGAAGACGCTTAAAGTAGCGACTTTCAGGCTCTCTTGTCTGATGGAGATATGAACCTTCTGTAAACTAGAAATATTTTTGAGAATCGTTCGAAATAATAAAAGGTTTTATTCATTAGTTTATATAACTAGCTAACTTGAGTGCCTGATGGTCAGCCATAACCGTATAGAGGTAGAAAATAAAAATCGAAAGAATGAAGTTTCTTATTTTTAACCCTTTTTATACTATCACATTTCAAACTCTACAAAACTTTGCATGTCAATTGAGTTCTTTTTTATGAAATATCCCGTTATCTATTTCAAGAAAAGCCAAGTTATACAGAGCAAATTGGCTCTTGGCTCGCTTCATTCGCTGAAATCGTATTCCTGACTCGTTAGGATTATAGCTTGCATCAGTGAAGTCTGTCGTTTGTTGAAGATCCATTTTGAAATCTCCAGTGACATGGTTATGTTGTACTTTAGATGTATTATGTTGACAGGCGACATCGTCTTACCTACCTACATCTGTACATCAGGATCGAAATGACATTTTATTTTAGAACTCAGCTCAGGATTTGTTTTGATTTTAGTCTAAACAAAATCTTACTCTTGGTTTTTCAGCTAATGATTTAATTGGTTTTTCAGTCGTCTATTAATTACATAAAAGTATTCAATTTTGTAAAATAACATTAGATTCACCATTATATAGACAATACGGATACAAAAACTTAATACCATTATTTCTAGTGTTCTATTTACTTGCACAATAGTATTTCGACAATAGGTGTTTCCGAAATAGAATTTCAACGTCTTAAAAAAATTCTTATATGAAATAATTACTAAATTTTAGATCTGTATTGAACCGTAGTGGAATTGTATTCGAAAACTAAACCATCTCAAATTAAAGCACTTTGTTGTGATCTAATTCCATTCCTTTATTATGACAAATAATCGTGTAAGCTCAACGAATATTTTTTAACTTGAACGTAACTCCATGCAAAACTGAGTTCAAAAATTCCACAGGCAAATTCAAACTAAGCAACGATTGGAATTTGCAGTTATGCAATGTTTTATTCTCTCTATTTCAAAAGTTACAAATTACTGAACGTATTAATTAATAAAATATAAATACAAGAAAAAGAATATATCTACATCAATACGTACTTTGATTCACTAACTTCGTCATCCACTCATACAATAAAGAGATAAGTTTGCTTTTTTATAAGTCAATCTACTAACATGATGATTCGAGCCCACGTATAAGAAAAGTGAAGGAATTGCCTGTTCTATATGGCAGCATTTATTCTGCCAGGCATGCAAACAAGAGCGTAACACTCGCTTACGCAAAGCTTCTATTTTATTTTACAACTTTTATGAATAAATAATATATTTAAACACAAAATTTATGAAGCGAATATGATTTATGTATAAGTATGCTTAGTTTTGAAGTGTTCTTTGTAACTTAAATTCTCAATGTTTCTACATCTGAGAAGCAAACAAGAGATATGTTCCTTCTCAAAAATATGACAACTATTTAAACCGTCTTGTAGCGTATACATACAGGCTATTAAGTTCACAACTAAACATTCCATTCCGAAAAAGAAATCATAATAAACCAGTTTAAAATAAAGAATTTCTTTGTAAAAATACCAATATATTGCGAAATCATTAATGGTAAAGATAATGTTTTGTACAGAACTCAAGTCTGAGATTGCATGCAATATTGGTGAGGAGGTAGTAGTCTCTCCAGTCTAATGAAGTACCAAGTTCAGATCGTGCTTAGAGCTCTATTGATTTCTGTAGTAGAATATTCAAACAACTCGACCACTGCCGAAGTCAAATTCAGTTCCATAATTTATTCATTCCTAATGTATTGGAAATCTTGAAAATACTTGTGGAGTTTATAGAATAAGAAAAATTAACTTAACACAACATAAGCCTAGTCTCTATGTTTTATTCAATTAATCTGAGAGTGGTTATCTCCTCGAGGGAGGGTGAGAGGCAATTTTATTGGGAAAATGTGGAATGTAAGCATAGGTCTATTTTTGATCAAGTTTAAATTGAATGCCCCAATTAAACTACCAATAAACTAACAAATATTACCATTATATAATGGTAATATTTGTTTTTATTCGCGTTTCCAGTATAAAATCAACAAGTCATGAAAATATTATATGATAAAACAGTGGACTATAAAAACCATCATCTTTTGTGTTTTTTATTTGCCTTGATTTATTATTGTACGTTAATCGTACTTTAGTAATAAAAAGACTCTGTCTTAAATCTTAAAATAAATATCATCCAAACATTTTTTATATCTCTTAGAACTGGTTATCTTTCCAACACAATGTTCTTGAATTCATAATTATAAGTTTCTGACATAAACATTGTATACAGTAGTTAACAGCGCCATCTTGAAGATTCAAAAAGCGTAAACATTTGTAACCTCCCATAAATTAAATGAGGTTAGCTAACTAGTTTATTCAAAGCATGTAAGTACTATTTTTGCACCAAAATTAATCATGGTGCAAAATTAATCAGATAGAATTTTGATATTTATAACACTACTTACCTACGGCTTATCCTGTTACATAACAGGCACGGCTGAAACCTATCCTTTTTAAATTGCACAATAAATAAACACAATACAAACAAAAAATACATAATTTTCGTAAACGCATTGCCACCAAAAAGGATATATTAAAATACTAACTAATTATTTAAATCTGTGTAAATAAATGTATTGTCATATTGGTGAATATGTGTAATAATAATGCATAATACATTTTTATTTTTGTGCTGAGACAGACTTACATTTATTGAAGAAATATTCATAAACGTTTTCACTATGTGCATGCAAGAATCTGTTTCGTATAATATTTAACTGTGGTAGCTATTTTATTGTCCACCTTCAATCTTAAATAATTGCTAGCGAGGCCAGTGTGTATATGTACACGTTTGTCTGAAAAGCCTACTAAATGAAAGCGTATTTCCGGCGCCTATATTCCACTTCTGGTATAAGGGATACAGAGGAAAATTCCAACTTATGGTTGTGCCTTGATCTTCAATAGACCTACATTGGTTCACTCTTTTCACTGTAGGTGAAGTAGTGTTTAGAATACTGTGTGGACAAACCTACGCACGCTTACGCAGACACACAAACACATGATTTCAAATCGTCCAAATTTAATTTAATATTTACGATTAGTTAAATTCCCCAAAAAGAAGTTTATGGTGGGCCACCCGGCTCGCTGCCTATTTGTTCTCACCTTGGTTTCGTTATTTGAGGGGTAAGAATATTTGAATATCTGTACCTGATGTCTTACAATATACGTTCCTGTTCCTAAATCCTTGTTAGCTGTAGTATTTTGTTAAGTCTAGCAATTATATCAATATTTTAAATCGTATCCATCATCGGAAAAAATCAGAACGATGTCCTGTCGACGACTTTTTGCCATAAAAGGATACATTTAGTGTCTGGTGTATCGCTCTGTGATTCCATTTGCTATGGTCAAATACTGACTGCGTTCGCTTGTTTGCTCAAATTGTAGTGAAGGAGAGAATGGTTCGATGAATCTTGTTAGTTCCCGGTCCCTCCTTTTCTGTGTTTCTGTAGCTACTGTAAATATGCCGTCCTACAAAGTCAAATATACTAAGTTCGAGTACCCTTTATGTATACATTCACAATTCTGTGCACAAAGTAAAAGTTCAAGATGATCCAGAATAAACTATTTTGTTTAAATTTATCATTGCTCCGTCTATAATTAAAATTAAATACTGCTATTTTTTATTAACATTTATATCATCCTACGACAGCGTTCTGGGACTCGATAAGTTCCTGAATAAAACTTTATTAAAATTTTATTACAATTTATTTTAAGAGTTTAAAATGTTTTGTAGTATTTTAGAATAATAATACGCCTATGTTTTATATCCAAGGAATGTACCTATTCCTATTCCTGTTTTAACGCCACATGTCGTGCAAATTCTCTAGATATTGTGTGTTTGCATAGATCACATTCACAAGATCATATTCACAAACGTTTGCATCTCTGTTAATAAAAATGTACTCTGTAAACGAAATCAGGGAAGGTTTTAGAGGATTCTCCCCTTACTCCCCCACCCCTAATTGATGATCATTTAACAGTTCTCGCTGATTCAGTCTGTCCATTCGGTAATCGGATGCAGCATCATTGTGTATTCAGATTTCGCAATAGAAACTCATCATGTTTTGCATGTCCGTAAACAGCGTTTTGTGTTAACGTTGTGTTGGGGTTTAAACAAGTTCTTGTGTAATAAATTGAGGCAAGTATTTTCATCAATACATTATGTAACATATTTCCTATCTAAACGGTTGCAAAATAGGCTAAAAAAGCTACTACAATATCCTTCACCGACAATAAAAACGTACATAATTTCTTTTACATGTTAACATTGAAGATAAGAATAGTTTTTATGTTAATTCTCTGTACTCTAATGCACGTACGTATAAACACTACGGTTCTCCTACTACAAGATTGGCTTCAGTCTAAACAAGTAGTGCTTTTTAAATAACAAGTAAAGAAATTAAGGAGTTCAAGCTTCGAATTAATCTATGTATAATTCAAAAACGTTGTATTAATTTTGTTGTCAAACAGATGGAACAGCAATGGGAAATCTTTTTTTTTTTTGCCTAATTGCAAATATATTCAGCCATTTCGACATTTTAGTTAAATATTCTAATACAATTTCCTAGCATTTGGATTAGTTATAATGACGATATATTTACAGTGTTAAACAAACATTAAAACCTTGATAATTTTATAAATAAACTAAATTCATTTTACTCCAGTATCAAATTTATTTATCAGATTGAATCCAACAGCTCGCTTCCCTTTTAATTAGTAATAAAAAATACAATTTAACAGCGATTATAGCTCTATATATCTCTTCGTATACCATAGGGTATACCTAAAGGTACCGTACATATATAGCAAACCAACCAAAACTCATAGTTTATAACAAATTAATCAAATCATCCACTAGTACAAAAAACTAGCAGTCATTCTTTGATTTTTAGATTATTAAATTCTCTATAAAGGTTAAAAAATCTTCAGTATACAAAAGTTTTGCTCTTTCTAATGGATATAAAACGGATTTACTTGAATAAATGTTTAAAAAAGCTAAAAAGAAGCATGAGTAAAACGTCAAAGATCTTTTACCAATCAAAAACTAAAACACAAGTTGGATTAAAAAGCACACAAATATATAGATACACAAATAAATAGATACATTTGTCAAAAGATACAAACTTTATTAAGAATACGTCACAAGAATACAAAAACTTACGTCACATACAAACAAACAATTAACTTTATTAATAAATTGAAAAATCCAAAAGATACTTAAGAAAATTAAAACAAATAATGTATATATAAAATGAAATATGATGAATGAAATAAGAAATACAATGGAAAAAACAAAGAAAAATTCATACTAGATTTAAAGTACATTGCACCCACGTTAAATTTTCAAATAGAAGACAAATCCGTAGCTATAAACTACTGTATGGATTACCATATCAAAATAAGTAAAGAAAAAGAAGATTTATTTTTTAATCAAGAAGATGGATAAACACAAAATGTTGTATTACTTTCACAATAATTACAACAATAACTTCCAATAATGTAATGTTAGTATAAAATAAAAATAATTAAATATTGGTTGCTGTGGTTTTTCAATATAGGAATTAAAATTGTTGTTCTGTACTCGAGTTAAATGTAATGGGATGTGCTGGTTAAAATTTGAATACCGCGTGTCATATGAAATTCTGCATTCGTGTTATAGGAAATTAAGTATATGAATAAAAGGAACTTCAGTGCCTTGTAAATTTCTACTACTTATTAAAAACCACATTAAAAATGTAATGTAATAATATTACTAAGGTAAAACGGGTGTAGTTTTTAAGGCAACATGTTTTAAGTTACCATTTAAATTATAAGCTAGTTAAATTACGTAAAAGAAGAGAACATTTATTTTAATCACAATAAATACATAACAAATCTACAGCTTAAGAAAAAGATTTTACGAATAACGAACGTTCCAGGGAAATATTGTTCAACCTGTAGTCAATGGAGGTCATTTACTTGAACATCTTGGTTCTAATAATCACATGTGGAACAAACACGTCTGTGGGTTATCTTTTAAATTTATCAATACTAGTTCTGGGTGTTAATGAAACTAATATTTAACTAACGATGTAAACAAAATGAGACTCTCCCGTTTCACAGGCTACTAATCTGAAAGTATTGCTGGGGCCATACGCAAACGACTTTCGACCTGGCATACATAAATGTACTTTGATGTAAATTGATGTACTTAGTTTCAATAGTCTTATATTCGATGTTTTGTATACTTTGTAGGCAAGACCATAATCACATCCGAGGAAGAACAGGAAATTAAACTCCCCTCCACTCCATCAACATTAGATGTTAAGCCAAGTCTAATCAGACCAACCCTCCATCCTGTCACTTAGTTATCTTGTCTTCAAGTACGAACTCACATTGAGAATACCAGCTAATATATATGTACTTAGAAAACGTTTAAGAACATTATCATCCAAATTAGTAGATTATAAAGCAGTAAATATCTTACAAATAATGTTCGTTAGTGAAACCTTTGAATGAATGAACAATTATTTAAGCTCTTATATAATGGTGGACAAGACGCTTCTGGCCCTAAACTTGTAATTAGTTAACAACGATTTATGTTTTGTGTAAGTTGTAATAAGCAGAGGCGCGAGCGGCATGTTTGTTATCTGAGGAGACAATTCATTTTGGCGCCTCTTGTAACCTTCTCCCCCCCCCTTATTAACAATATGCACAATTTTCAGGAAACCTTGTATTAGTAAAGAGGAAGTTCTGTACACAATGTTATAAAAAGTATATTAATAACCTTGATACACCCAATTTTTTTAGTTAACTCTAGACTCTAGCCTATGTAAATAAAGATTATTATTTTGAAATTTTAAAAACAATTCATGCACACATGAGGTATGAAATAATATTTAATATGCGTTTGGAGTTAATTTATATAAAAACCACAATATAAAGCCATATCACATTGTAATGGAGTCATTTCTATAAAATCAATAAATTTGTAAGAGTTTCAGTGGAATAGTTCAAGAGCAAATCTCTTACTTTACGTGGAATCATAAGAACGGCACCGAGAGTACTAGGTATTTATAGTTCTCACGTCCACGCCTGCCCTTCACATGAATGCACAGTACATGAATGAACGATTGGTACATCTAAAGTTATTCTGGAAAACCTCCAAACGTGACTTTACTTTTTTTCACTTGAAGTTTTGAAATCCAGTTGAGACAATTTTTAATAACTGGGTGAATTACGGGCGTACGCCCAATGTATCTAAAATCTGAAAATGTAGGAGAGTACGTAACTACATGCATGGAGCATATTATATCTCTTATTACAAACCAAATGAGGTAAGAAATTTGAATATGTGTAATAAAATATGCCTTCATACACCCATAACAATATTTTATGGGAGAATTCTGCAGTGAAGCTTCAGTAAAATCAATCGTCCATACTCTTCCATCCGTCCATCCGAATATATAGTCGTCATGAAGTCAATTTTATTTAATTATAACTGTTATATAGAACATACATGGTGCCAGTATAGCTACACTCGAAAATGCATGAATTAATTTGTTTTGTAGAGTCTCGCTAGTAAGTAAAACTGTTGATTCCAAATATGTATGTATCGCACAGCTATATTTTTAAACTTGTAAAGTATTAGAATCTTTCAATGCTACCATTGAAATACACACACACACACACACACACACACACACACACACACACACACACACACACACACACACACACACACACACACACACACACACACACACACACACACACACACACACACACACACACACACACACACACACACACACACACACATGTATATTATGTTGTGTATTATAATATACATTTTAAATTATATATCACTAGCTGTTACCCACGGCTTCGCATGAAAGTTTTAGAACCGAAGTCCTTATAAAAAGCAATTATGATGTATCATGATGTGAGTCCTACAAACATTTTAAAACGTAAGTAGGCATACATAAGGTAGATATTAGTAAGTTTATGGTAAATAGTATCAGAGTTTAACTTAATTATTATATCATGATTGGCACGTGTAGGAGCATTTCTGGTTCTAATTAATTATATACATAACGTCACAGCTGAATCTGCTTTGTAATCCCGATCAAGAAAACACAAATCTCGGATCACACAGGTCTCGGAAACTTACTTTAGTCAAAAAGTGTATATTTCCAGTCCTTGTCATATATTTCAGGTCTAAGATATTTCCAGTACCATAGTAGAGTTTGCCTTGTTGTTCTGACGAAGAAGAAACAAAAATATATAAATATATATTTTTACATAGGACCGAGATGCCTACTTCGGTAAAAAAGTGCCTACTTAAGACCGTTTAAATTCACTTACCTACTATGTCACAGGTTAGCTTGCCATATTGCCTTGATTTAATAGCAAAACCTATATACGTTCGATTATTTAGTTCTCGGAAATCTATTTTGGTCAAAATCGTGCTGGCATAGTTGAGTTTGCTAGGACTGAAAAGCCTATTACGACCTAGGAGAAAGTCCTATCTACTTCTTATGTTCTTCCGGTATAAGGGGGAAATCCTTATTAAGGTTATGCAACATTCCAAAATAATCGTTATTAAAGTTTTGCGTTACACTTGTTTTTTGGACTGAAACCAGGGAAAGAATGAATCGTTAAGGTATGTTAGTATTGATTTCTCTTTTTTTCCGTAAGCCATTGTTAAAATGTAATATCATAATGTCATCCTTGACATTATGATATAAGCCCACTAGTTTAAAGTAACTTATGTGAAAACATTCATAACTTTGTTCATTAAGGTTAGTTTCATAACACTATTTAATGCATTATATGATTTTAATTCGTCACTGGCGCAATCTGGAGTAAAATTTATATATTAATGTTTTATTTACTATCTGCATTACACTACTGATCAAGCACTGTTAACTTATTATTGATAAAATTTAAATGCAAACATATATTTCAGAAAGTTTGTCGAATTATAGCTGTCAACAGCTGTTTAGTGCCAGTTTAATTTGAACTATGAAACGTTATTACGTTTCGTTCTTATAATAACATTAGAATGTAAACAAACTAAATTTTGGTGAAATGAATGTGTTATGCACTCTAAATGTTAATTCAGACCAAAAGCTATACCTGTTCCAAATTTCAGTACAATCCGTATAGCAGTTTCAGCGTGACTCGAGGACAAACCTCCAAACATCCAATTATCCAAACATTCAAACTTTCGCATTTATAATATTAGTGAGATTTTATTTCTAGTACGAATACTTTACTTTACTATATTTACTATCATATGTACGAGGCCGCAAAAAACTGTAAATGCTTTAAACTTTTGATATTTGCTAATGTTCATATATATTAAATAATACAATAATATAATATTGATTATATATAATGTGCAGTCCAAAAGACTTTTCGTACACTACGTACATATCTGTCATACTCATATTCGAAGCCATTACTTTTTTTACTCTGACATTTTTCTCTCTCTCTAATACTCAAATCCTCGATGTAAGATCATATAAAGTAGCCCTTGTTTGTCTCCCCGTGGAGTGAACGAGGCTGTATAGACGCTAGAAGCTAGCCAAGTGCTCCCAGAACATATTTGGCACTGAGCTTCTTTGCCACTGGAATAGTTGCCAAATACAACTTTAATCCTACAGAGGATTATTCAATTCTTCGTAAATTTTCTATTGTGGCATAATCATAAAGTTTATGATATAAAGGCTATAACAAAATTTTATAGTAACGCTAAATTAGTTTTTATTTTAGGTTCATTACAGTTTGCTGTATTTATTTATATATTGCTTTCACACCACAATACATCATTATAGTCACAAAATAATGTAAAAATTCAAGATAAAAAAGAATCAAATCAGTTTTGGAGCTACTTAAAGCTTCTCCACTTAAAAGAGAACTTTGGACTAATGGCAACAATACAAAACATAGATCATTATAATTACGTCATAATCAAGGAACGTTGGCACTACTGTATAGAGGCGCTATATAGTTGTATAGTAGTTGTTCAGTAGTTTCTTATAATTAGTCTGATGGGATGTAAGTAGCAAACTCACTGTTTCCTCTATAGCCCTAATAAAACTACCATATAGAGGCCGAATACTGTTTTCGTTGACAAAATGCCTACGGGATTCTAAATTGTAATGAAATATTTTGATACTAAATAAGCGTTCCATGAAACGTTATTACATCTATAAATACAAAAGACAAATCAACAACCTACAATAGTTGGTTCACGCCTAGAAAAATTTAGTTTGGTATATAATGTAAGCTCATAAATATTCCTATATGGATGATGGATTTGATAACACCTATAAGGTGGGGCAATCGATCTAAGATATTGGAAAATATGGTTCATGTTAAATTCACAGGCTTTTAAAATTTTAATTTCTTTAAATACAAATAGATTTTAAACAATTTTGTTCGTGTCATTATAGATAATTAAAGTAGACAATTTAGGCAATTTTATAATCACACACAAGTTATAAATATGGCCAAAGAGAAAAATGTGACATTTTTACTGTATGTACATATGTAATAAAATTAGTCAAAAATCGTTTTTCGATATTAAATGAATAGAAACATAAACACTATAAAATTGCCTTAATTTCCAATTTCAAATGTATGTAACTTTACGTGGATTGATAGAAAATTACGAATTAAAAAATACATTTTTGATACAGGAGTGTTATTATAAAGATCTATGAACTCAATGTAAAAAGTATTGTTCAATCCATGAATCGATTGCACTACTCTAAAAGTTTTAGCATATTCAGCCATAGGAATATTCAATATCAGAATTAAAAACAGATTCAGAATAAAGAATTTTTAATATTCAAAGATACAATAAAAACTTTGGTAACAATTTATGTATTTGAAAGTAATTTATCTCTATTGCGAATTACTAGGGCACAAGTATTTTTCCACTATCACTTGTATGATGACGGAAAAAAGCTATTAATTACATGCCAATGAAATATCAAAATACTCCATTGAGTGTCGTCGAATTCATGTATCATATGTAGATAAGTCTATTCAGCAAGATAACATGTCGGTCTCTACATGTTTTACTGAGATCTCTGAAACTGTAAAATTAAATATGGTGACAATTTAAACTGGATCATATGCAATTTATATTTTTACATATGTTTTCATTAAATAGTTACTATTGGTGTAGCAAAGTATAGTATACATTGTGTTATTTATGTATATATAGATACATGTTAATGAATATTTAATTTTAGTCATAATGTAGTCTAGTGTAGGTTTTTTATCCTAAGAAATTCAAAATAGCCATAATCTGTATAGTAGTAAATTTATCCACTACTAAAACACTTTTTTATAATGTCAAATTATAAATATACAAATTGACGAAAAAGTTGTTTTAGTATCTAAAAATCGTAAAACGAAATATCTTTTAAGAGACATCACGTTGTCAATGGATGTGGTGCACTCTCCGCCAATACCTAACATAGATCATTGTAATGACGCTATTATCGTGATATTAGTCCCACGACGAATACGATGCCACCACATAGCTAGTAATAGTGCAATGTTCTGGTCTTTGTTGCATCTAGTAAATAACAAATTTTTTCATACATATGTCTCTCATGGTGCTATGTTCGTTGTGCACTCGCCGCCAATATCTAACATAGATCAATGTAATGACGCCATTATCGTGATATTAGTCCCACGACGAATACGATGCCACTACATAGCTAGTAATAGTGCAATGTTCTGTTCTTTGTTACATATAGTATATAACAAATTTTTTCATACATATGTCTATCTCATGGTGCTATGTTCGTTGTGCACTCGCCGCCAATACCTAACATAGATCATTGTAATGACGCTATTATCGTGATATTAGTCCCACGACGAATACGATGCCACCACATAGCTAGTAATAGTGCAATGTTCTGGTCTTTGTTGCATCTAGTAAATAACAAATTTTTTCATACATATGTCTGTCTCATGGTGCTATGTTCGTTGTGCACTCGCCGCCAATATCTAACATAGATCAATGTAATGACGCCATTATCGTGATATTAGTCCCACGACGAATACGATGCCACTACATAGCTAGTAATAGTGCAATGTTCTGGTCTTTGTTGCATCTAGTAAATAACAAATTTTTTCATACATATGTCTCTCATGGTGCTATGTTCGTTGTGCACTCGCCGCCAATATCTAACATAGATCAATGTAATGACGCCATTATCGTGATATTAGTCCCACGACGAATACGATGCCACTACATAGCTAGTAATAGTGCAATGTTCTGTTCTTTGTTACATATAGTATATAACAAATTTTTTCATACATATGTCTATCTCATGGTGCTATGTTTGTTGTGCAATCGCCGCCAATATCTAACATAAATCAATGTAATGATGTCATTATCGTGATATTGGCGCTATTTAGACTACGATGCCGCTACATGGCCAATAATAGTGTTCTGGTCTGTTCTTTGTTGTACTATCTAGTTTATACCAAATATTGTGTACAACCCAGACTTTTTACTGTAGCTCACAATACATTGCACGCGTATGACCACTACTGGTTCGAATGAATTATATTTCCTACGCCAATGTTGAGTTTGCCTTTTTCCACGATCAAGAGAATACGTCAAAAGTTTTTATTACGACCATGCTAATTTACTTTGTTAGACATTAACATAGTTTTTTTAGAATGAATATTTAATATCTGGTACAAATGTACAGCTATATGCGCATTAACAATGACACTACGTGTTTGTGTCTTTATAAATTTAAAATATTGTTAATATTTTAGTACATTTAGAGCTGGAATTAATACTTACAAATTACTACGAACTGATTCAAAGAATATATCTAGTGTCTGACTATCTTGTGTATTGTGACATTTTGTGAAATAGATTAGTACTTACCTATTCTCTGAAATCTAAAACGGCGTAAAAATATTTGTACTTACTATAAATGTAATAAAATTAGAAAAAATAAACAATTTTTACACAGAACAGTTGATTACATTAGAAATGCTCTTTTAGTTAATACTTTACAACTTGAGAGATCAAGGTGCGACTTTGTCGCTATTTTGAAGACCAGTGGGGCGTAGTCCGAAGGGATTTCCGAAATAATAATAAAATAATGAATACATTTTAAGGCTATATTCATTCCAGGTACCCTAACAATGCCCATGTATAATTTCAGTACAATTGGTTGAATAGGTTCTACGTGAAACTCTCGCACTCATTGTCCATACATTCTGTTCTCGTGATCAAGGTTTATGACGCTATGGGATTTGCTAACACCAAACGTTGCTAACAAAAAACATTACATCAAAGAGTTCAAATTTAATCTGCTTTGATCAGAGCATTTATTTATAAGTTCCGCCCACTCCGCACTGTACCAACGCTGCCAGTTCCTTATTCTGTTTGACGATGTCCACAGCCCCAAGTTATTGATCTCCCTCACAGCTCAAAGGAGATAAATCTTTGCCCTTTAACAAAAGAAATCTCGCGAAAAGGAATACAATCTGTTCTCAATATTGATTCTAACAGTACATAGTCTCCACCTAGCATCTGAATATATGGTTGTAAATACTCGAATCATGCTTTTTGCTTATTAAGAATTTATTATTAACCAAGGGTAAGAGTAGAACACACCATGTATCACTTAACAGGCTTCACTGAGTACGCATGCAAAATTTCAAGTCTATAGCCCATTTCATTCTTAAGGGTCTCTTTGTGGTCAGATAAACAGACATGCAGGCAAACAAAAGCAATTTTTACATAAGTTTTCTCATACAAGAGAAATTTTATTGGCCTAGATTTCAATCACGCTTAGCGAAAATCTATAATTAGACATGTACCATTATAGAATACTTTCTTGTCTATTGTGAAATAAAGATTAATGCAACATTTAAAGTTAATAGTAAAAACCTTTCTCTTGATATATTATCATGTTACGGTCAAATTTATTTCATTTATTTAGGTTCCATATCAGTGTTTAAATTTAAAATTAATGTTCCAATGAGCCAGGAACGGTACTACAACGCAAGAGCGCGCTGAAATCAATATTGGCACCGACTTGTAACACTGACTTTCCACTCTATTAGTTTTATTTTACTCTATGAATAAAACTAGGTTTTTACGGTATGAGTGCACGTGTTAATATGGCACAATTAAAATCTCATATGTTACTCAGTTTATTCACAATTTTTTTTAATTCTGTTATTTCATCATGTTATTATATCATGTTGCCATAATGGTTACCTATAAGACCAACGTAACAATATTCGCTAACACTCAGGCAAGTCCTATGGATTGTATACAACACCATCGAAGTCAGTGTTGCTTATATATATAAATAAAGCGTCATGCAAACTTTGAGTCTGTAGGTCACAATACAACATCATCGAAGTCAGTGTTGCTTATATATATAAATAAAGCGTCATGCAAACTTTGAGTCTGTAGGTCACAATACAACATCATCGAAGTCAGTGTTGCTTATATATATAAATAAAGCGTCATGCAAACTTTGAGTCTGTAGGTCACAATACAACATCATCGAAGTCAGTGTTGCTTATATATATAAATAAAGCGTCATGCAAACTTTGAGTCTGTAGGTCACAATACAACATCATCGAAGTCAGTGTTGCTTATATATATAAATAAAGCGTCATGCAAACTTTGAGTCTGTAGGTCACAATACAACATCATCGAAGTCAGTGTTGCTTATATATATAAATAAAGCGTCATGCAAACTTTGAGTCTGTAGGTCACAATACAACATCATCGAAGTCAGTGTTGCTTATATATAAATAAAGCGTCATGCAAACTTTGAGTCTGTAGGTCACAATACAACATCATCGAAGTCAGTGTTGCTTATATATATAAATAAAGCGTCATGCAAACTTTGAGTCTGTAGGTCACAATACAACATCATCGAAGTCAGTGTTGCTTATATATAAATAAAGCGTCATGCAAACTTTGAGTCTGTAGGTCACAATACAACATCATCGAAGTAAGTGTTGCTTATATATAAATAAAGCGTCATGCAAACTTTGAGTCTTTAGGTCACAATACAACATCATCGAAGTAAGTGTTGCTTATATATAAATAAAGCGTCATGCAAACTTTGAGTCTTTAGGTCAGTCCGTTTTCGAGATATCGTGAGGCTGGAAGACAAATCTCTCTCTCTCTCTCTCTCTCTCTCTCTCTCTCTCTCTCTCTCTCTCCTCTCTCTCTCTCTCTCTCTCTCTCCCCCCCCCCCCTCTCTCTCTCTCTCTCTCTCTCTCTCTCTCTCTCTCTCTCTCTCGAACGGCTGGACCGATTTGGTTAATTTTCGTTTTGAAATATTTGTAGAAGTTCAAGGAAGATTTAAAGAGTAAGAAAACTTGGAAAGGAAATTTTATAATTTCTGAAAATAATTATAATATGTATGATACGTATTCCAAACTAAACTGGCCCTAAACTGATGACACTTTCAACTGAAGTTCGCTAAAGTGGTAGAAACATTTATTTACATTTAAATTTGAGGAAACTCCAATAGTATTATAAATACAAAGGTACCTTATTTGTTTGTTTTGTTTTCACACGTAAACTACTCAACCGATTGTACAGAAATTTTACATAGATATTCTTGCTATCCCTGGTATGAATATAGGGCCTATTCTTATTTAGAAAGTTTTTCCGTGCTAGGCCTACTGGTCATTAAAGTAACAAAAATCCCATCTTGGTCTCTAACGTTGTGTAATATTAACTGAATGAGTGTGTCAAATGTAATCAAATGTTCTGTGTAAACATTGTTTATTATTTTTTAATTTGTTTACATTTATAACTTATTGAGTAAATTTTCTACAAATTAACGCCATTTTAGAGTTCAGCGATAAGGTAAGTACTCATCTACATTTTTAGCGTAACACAGTTTGACTTGTCAACGACAAAACCTAAGATGGAACCAGTCAAAGTTTTATTTACCTC